>NW_025838924.1:398949-494879 GCF_002878395.1 Capsicum annuum | reverse complement strand
GGAAATAACTATATTTTCAATAAATAAGATAGAAATAATTAAGAAAAAATTAGAACAATTATATAGTGAAGATCCATTAAAAGGATGGAAAAAACATAAAACTACTATAAAAATTGAATGAATAGATAAAAATAGCATAATAACTCAAAAATCATTAACATATAATTTTGATGATCTAAAAGAATTTAAAATGCATATAGATAAATTATTAGAAAACAATATATACAAAAAAGTAATAGTAAACACAATAGTCCAGCATTTATAGTAAATAAACATAGTGAACAAAAAAGAGGTAAAAGTAGAATGGTTATTGATTATAGAAATTTAAATGCAAAAGCTATGACATATACTTATCCAATACCAAACAAGATTTTAAAAATAAGACAAATACAAGGATATAACTACTTTAGTAAATATGATTGTAAATCAGGATTTTACCATTTAAAGTTAGAAGAAGAATCTAAGGAATTAACCGCATTTACGGTACCACAAGGATTTTATGAATGAAATGTACTACCATTTGGATATAAAAATGCACCAGGTAGATATCAACATTTTATGGATAGTTATTTTAAACAATTACCTAATTGTATAGTCTATATGGATGATATACTATTATATACAAAAACCAAAGAAGAATTTAAAATTATTAGAACAATTTACAGATATAATAGAAAAATCGAGAATAAGTTTAAGTGAAAAGAAAACTGAAATTATGAAAAACCAGATAGAATTTTTAGTAGTACAAATAGATAAAAGTGGAGTAAAAATACAACAACATATAGTACAAAAAATAATAAATTCGAAAGAAGAATTAGATACAAAAAAGAAATTACAATCATTTTTGAGATTAGTAAATCAAGTAAGGGAATATATACCAAAATTACCAGAAAATATAAAGCCTTTACAGAAAAAATTAAAAAAGGATGTAGAATATAATTATAACGAAGAATATAAAAAACAAGTCCAGTAAATAAAAACACTTTGTAAAGAATTACCAAAATTACAATCCCAGACGAAATAGAAAATTTATATATATAGTAGAAGCAGATGCTAGTGAATGTAGTTATGGAGGAGTACTTAAATATAGGTATGAAAATGAAAAATAGAACATCATTGTAGATATTATTCAGGAACGTTTAATGAAACAGAAATAAAATGGGAAATAAATAGCAAAGAATTATGTTCATTATATAAATGTTTATTAGCATTTGAGCCATATATTGTGTATAACAAGTTTATTGTACGAACAAATAATACACAGGTACGTTGGTGGCTAACAAAGAAAATACAAAATTCAGTTACAACAAAAGAGATTCAGAGACTAGTATTGAATAGACTAAATTTTATATTTACAATTAAAGTAATTAGTACTAACAAAAACGTTATTGCAGATTACATATCAAGACAAAGCAACACAGACTGATATAATAGAAGATGATGCTTTAGAAAAGATATTCAAAACCCTAACTATGCTTTCAATCAAAGTGGACAGTATGAGTAATGAAATAGAAAATCTAAAGACTAATGAAGATAAACTGAAGTCTGTAACTACAAATCAGCTAACTCAGCAGTGTGCAGAGCTATGTCTATCGGAAGATATTAAAATTCCAGAGTTAGAAGGAGACGTTGGGACACTCCGTAAAACCCATAACGTTTATCAATCTATAATTGCAGGTACAAGCAAAGGAGTTATTGGACAAAGATACCAAAATATGAACTTAAATAAGATATTTGAAAAACCATTTACACCAAAAATACAAAAAGACCTCTTGAACATACCCCCACAAATCACCACATATCGAGATAGTCTGAACCAAGATAAAAAAGTTTATAACTATACAACCCAAAAATACATAGAGAATATCTATCAAGTACAAACTTTTCTAAACCTTAACCCCAGAGCTACAGATATCAAAGAACCCATCACAAACTATATAACTCAAAGATTACAAGGTCACAACAAGCTAATTGCACTATCCAAAACCAACCCAAGCTTAATAAAAACTTGTTTTGATTATGGATTATTAAATACCATATACACTAAAGATGGAGAACTATCAGCTATGGATGAATTACAAAAAATATTTAACACCAATAAAAGAGTAACCAAAGGAAATCTATTTTATACAAAGTGTTATATTGCACCAGCAGAGATATTATACGCCGAGATAAAACCAGTTATACAAGTTGTAAAAGTAGGATTAACCAGAGATATGATTATACCAGAAGATATTGTGCAGCAGCCAGAGATACCTAGAATTGAGATACCTGATTTTTATGCAAACAAACGACTTATTGGACTAGCTATAATTATTCAAGAACTAGCAAACAATTATACTAATGGAAACCGAATATGGAGCTATTATTCAAGACACCATCAGATGATTTATTTAAATTCAAAAGAATTACGACAAGAATATATGGAAGATGTTAGACAATGGATAATGCCATTACTTAACACAGAAAAACAATCTACTGTAAGAGCAATTAAGAGAGGATTTATTTCAGATGGATTATTGACAAGGTATTGCAAGATAATTGGACACAAATATCTAGATCATCAATGTTCAAGATGTAATGGAGAAGATAATATTATCCTAGAAGTTCGGCTAGAATAAAATAAAAAAATCAAGAAGATAAGCATGCCAGCTGGAAAGAAGATTAAAAAGCAGCAGATACGACAAGAAAAAGATATCAGCGGAAACAATAATAGAGATAAAAGACAAGCTATTAAATTGTGAAAGCGACATGTAACAAACTTTCAGAATTTTCTTTACGTAAATTATTAGAATTGTATAGGTTTTTGACTATTATTAGTCTAGGCTTTAATTAGTTTTTGTCTTTTTAGAAGACTTTTGTAAAGTATAGCAAATTAGGTTAGGTAGATAATTTTTAAAGACTTTTTGTAAAGTTTTAGAAACGTGTAAAATGAGGAACGAAAACTTTTGTAAAGTTTCAGATTATAAATAAAAGGCATCGAAGGCAGAAAGAAAAGCAAGCCTTCATGCGTTGAAGCAAAAAACTCTCTCTTGTCTACAACAAATATTTTTCTTATTTATTAAAAAATAGGTTTATATTTCAATGAAAAAATCTATGAAGGAACAAACATGTTGAGGGCATATAGTTTCCAAAACCAAAACCAAGTGCCAATTGACCATTCCCATGCAACCACATGTTCAAAACAATATTATAATATAAAGATCATAAATGAAAATATGGGAAAACATAAATCAACCATTAGTAACCAAAATCCCCAACATATAATTCAAAACCCAAAACCATATCACCATTATGCTATGCAAACCATTCATAAAACATGTATTTAATTGAAATAGCATTGAGGGAGGAGTAATATGCCTTAGAGTATGAAGAAGAGAGACAAATCATCCTTTAGAGCCTTAATTGACCACCTTGAAAGAAATCCTAGCCTTTGCTTAACCCAAGAGCTTGAGAGAGATTTGAGAGAGTTTTTGAGTGTTTAAGATTAGAATAATAGGTTTAATGAGGTCCCAATAGTATTTTAGGTCGTGGGGCCATGATGGGTTAAGAGAGAAAATGTCCAAAATACCCCTAACTTAAACTATAAAAAAATTCCCGCAGGTGGGTACGACTACCCCACCCAAATCGTACCCTAACATACAAGTGGTTCCCACCACTCATACCTTAGGTAGCCTCTTGGACCCTAACACTATCAAACATATGGCCACCAAGACAAACTCATACCCAAGCATATAACAAGTACCCTTAACCTGTACCCATAATAGAATTAAGAGGGGTTGGATATTGTCCAGCACACGAGTTGGACTATACCACTCGTACCCTATCCTCACGACTCATGGTGAGGCACTCGTACTCATATCCAATTTAAGTTACCAAATTTCCAATTAAGTGAAGGATCAACCAATCAACCCATCAACTACCATACAAACCATACCCAAAAAACCTTAACCACACTAGAAACTCACCTACAAAATACTGGCCAACATGTGAGATTGTAACACTCCATACTTTTCTTAACTCAATTGACGACTAGAATGTCAAGCATTAGCTTTAAGAAAGAATAACTTTCCATGCATATGAGATTTTCCAGTTTTAGACCCTTCAATGTGTAGGAAATTGAATAAGCTTTCCAACGATATAAGATTTGCCTAAACCTGATAACCGAGTAAGAAGTTATGGTTACCTTAAGTTCTAGTCATAAAACACCGTGATTTGGGCCCGTAGTGCATTTCAGAGAAGTGAAAAATCACAATTGTCAAATTCCAGTGAGACTCCACAATAATGGCACATCACAGAGGAGTCTCATTTCATATTTGGCCATTTCCAATGAGCCTACGCGATATTGTCACGTCGTGCGAGTGGACAAAATAGCAATCCAAAGAGGCACCACGATTGTGGCGTATCTCCGTGAACACCCATTTCCCACTCGTCCTTTTCTAATGAGCCACCACGATAGTAATGTGTCGTGGTGGCCTAGTAAATTGAGATTTTGATCATTTTTCTAGTTTTGATTTAAAGTTTAATGGGGGTATTTTGGTCAATCCCCAAGGCCCCAATCCATCTTAAATAAAGAATTAAGCCTATACAAAAACACTTTATGCTTGTTTCATCAATTCTCTCTCAAAAGAAAACCCTAAAGCTCAAACTTTCTCTCCAAGAAAATCCAATTTCTCCATTAATTCTCCAAAGAAATTCAATATTAAGGATTCTCAATTCAAGAACTCTAAGAATTCATCTTCAAAAGCATTAATAGAATTCCAAGATTCGAGTCTTAGCATCTACTTCATCAATTGAAGTATGTGGGGTTTTTTTACCAAGGATAATTCTTTCATCCCTGTATACAAAACTTATTTTAATTATAAATTTATTAAATTTTATATAATTTTCCGTGAAATTGAAGTTAGGGTTTATACCCAATATTGCCATTTATAAGATTATGAGATTTAAAGGGAATTCAAAGTTGAATTGCATGTCTACGTATATATTTTCATGCATATTGTAGAAATTTTCAGATTTTAAGTTGTTTCATAAATGTTTACATTACCAAGCATGAATATTTTGATATTTTAATGTGAGTTTGATGCATGGGTCATTAAGCCCTAATTAGAGAATGCTATTTCAAGATTGTTAGTGTTATGAGCACCCTATGATAATATTATTCTCAGATTTTCGCTAAAGATTTGACCTTTTGGTCCTAAGCTAAGATAAAGAATCCATTATTCATATGACTTGATATTTAAAGAAAGAAAAGCATAATCGGTTTTCTTGTAAATCCTTATGCTATTTTTGAAGTAGATTTCTTAAGATCCTAAGCATAAGAATGGGAGTAGTATTTAGAACTGAGATGGGTATGTTACCAAGGTTTCATGCCTTATAACTACGTGCCCCTGTAGGATTAAGATTATTCCCACTTCTACGTGGATGACTAAGATTGTGACTACTTAATATAAGAAGTTCTATTCTGACTGCATGGGTATAACGACTCTCCCTCATGTGGGTAAGACGTTGGACTCCATGAATGCTCATATTATTTATATCGGTTAGAAGAACCCCCCAAAATAAGTCCTCTACTCTTAAAATAATCTATAGGTTTAAAGCCTTAAGATAAAAGCATATGTTTTGGAAGCTATAGGTTTTAAGATTCTTAAAGTTTTGATAAAAAGTATTCTCCTTACAGTTGACAAGATAATGTAGTGGTTTCTATAAAGAATAGATTTTAGAACAAAATGTAATGGCTCATAAGATTTAAATTATATTCTTTATTGTTCATGATTTATGATCTTCAGCTTTCTGATTACTCAAGCCTATATGAGTCATTCACATTTTGCATGCATGGTTTTATAAATTGTGATGATATTGTTTACTTATTGCATTCACCCATATATGCTTAGTACATTCTCAAAGTACTAATCCACATATACGTGTATGTGCTACATTATCTTATAAATATAGGTTCAGGTGCTCAGTCTCAACAGTGTGAGTGATTTCCAAGCATCTTATCTACATCTCTGCAGTTGCTGAGTCCTTATAGTTTGGGAACTTAGCTATTTAGATTTTTAGTTTATTAGTAGATGATTCAGTATACATTTCAAATAGTTTGAGCCAGCTGGGGCCTATCCCAGTGACTCTCTAGATTTAGTCAGTAGAGGTTTGTTGGACTATTAAATTCAGTTTTAGATTTTTAGTTGCAGTATTTAGATTTTTAGTATTTGCTTTATCAGACTTATGAGATTAGTATTTTCACATATACTCAGATAATTCAGATAATTTTTTGCACTTATTATGATTTTACATTCATTTTCCTAATTTTGAGATTCTGATTTAGTAGAAGGCAGCTAGGGTTAGCTCAGGACTACTTGTTGTTTAGAGCATCATGTTGTGCCCTGGGAACTCAAATTTTAGGGCATTACAAACTTGGTATCAGAGCCTTAGGTTTAGAGAGTCCTAGGGAGTCATACAAGCTGCGTTACGTAGAGTCTTGATTATCGGTGTGAAGCGCACCACATTTATGATCAAGAAGCTATGGAATGTTTGAGGAACTCATCTCTTCTTTCATGATATATCATGAATTTAGTGTCTCTATCTGCTTTTAACTCATGCTTTCATGTGACAGAAAATGGCTCTTAGTCAAGCTAACACACACAGAAATAATAACCAACCACCTTAGCCTGCAGATCCTTTGAATGAGAATATGTCACATGCAGAGTTTTGAGTTTCTTTTCAGGCACTAGTCCAAGCTATGACAGCCAATATTCAAGGAAACCATCAGGTTGCAGTCCCACTTTAGTAAGATGGGGACTTAGCATCAGCTAGAATTCAGATTTTATAAGAATGAACCCGCCAAAATTTTTTAGATCGAAGGTTGGGGAGGACCCATAGTTTTATGTAGATGAGGTGAAGAAGATCACTAAAATTATGTATGTTTCTAAAGAAGAGAGAGTAGAATTGGTATCCTATAGTCTATAGGATATTTCATATGATTGGGTAGTGATGTGGAAGAAAAGTAAAGAGGAGAATACAACTCCCATGACTTGGCATATATTTCAGGATGTATTCTTAGACAAGTTCTTCCCCTGTGAGATGAGGGAAGCTAAGATAGAAGAGTTCATAAACTTAAGGAAGGGCTCAATATTAGTGAATGAGTATTACCTCAAGTTTAACCAGTTGTCTAAGTATGCCCCTGATCAGATGGATGATCCTTGGTCAAGCATGAGTAAGTTTGTGATCGGTGTGTCTGGGTTGGTAGTTAATGAGTATAGGACTGCTATGCTTATTGGGTACATGGATCTTGCTAGGTTAATAATGAATGCTCAGTAGATTGAGACAGAGAAGTTAAAGAAAAGAGAGAGAGTAAATAAGAAGGCTAGACTAGGGCAGTTTGAGTATGGCTAGGCTAGATCTCAAGGAGAAAATCATTCGCTATTTCATAATCATTTATCTATGCCTGCACCTTCTTTAGCCAGTGCTCCTGCACCTATAAATAGGCAGGAACAGTGGGGTAAGTCTTCTATGTCCAGATCTCAGAATAGTGTGAGTGGTAGGACCAGTTATCCTTAGTGTGCTAAGTATGGTAAGACCCATCCGGGTAAGTGTATGTGGGGTTGGAAAGGTTGTTATAGTTGTGGCCAGCTGGCTCATAGAATCAAAGAGTGCCCGCATATTAGGCAGGGAAACAAGGATGTTCATCCCCAGACTCAGAATGCTAGTGCACCAGCTCCTCCTCAGGGCACATCATCCAGTACCAGTGGCGGTCAGTGCCAGAATTGATTTTATGTTTTACCATCCCACCAAGACCAGGAAGATTCACCAGATGTTGTTACTGGTATGCTTCGTGTGTTTCATTTTAATATTTATGTTTTGTTAAACACTGGGTCAAGTTTATCTTATGTGACCCCATTAATTGCAATAAATTTTGAGATAAGTTCTAAAAAGATCCTCGAGCCTTTCTTGGTTTCTAACCCAGTTGGTGAGTTAGTTGTTGCTAAACAAATCTATAGAAAGTGTCCAGTTACTGTCCTTCATAAAGTCATATTAGCAGACCTAATAAAGTTTGATATGGTGGACTTTGATATTATTCTTTGTATGGATTGGCTCCATTCTTATTATGCCTCTATAGATTCTCGCACCTGAGTGGTGAAGTTTTAGTTTCCAGATGAGCCAGTCTTTGAATGGTCAGGTAATTCAGTGTCACCCGAAATTCATTTCATATCTTATCTTAAAGCTAGAAAATTGATTTCCAAAAAGGTGTATCTATCATCTAGTTTGAATTAAAGACACTAAGTCTGAGACTCCAACAGTTCAGTCTATCCGAGTGGTCAATGAGTTTTCTAAAGTTTTTCCAGAAGATTTCCAAGGGTTACCTCCTGATAGAGAGATAGAATTAGGTATTGACCTTCTTCTAGATACTCAGTCCATATCCATTTCTCTTTATCGTATGACGCCAGCTGAACTTAAAAAGTTAAAGAAATATCTTAAATATATTTTAGATAAAGGTTTCATAAGGCCCAATATTTTTCCATTGGGCGCTCTCGTTCTATTCATGCAAAAAAAGATGGTTCTTTGTGAATGTGCACTGACTACCGTCATCCGAATAAGGTCACAGTCAAGAACAAATACCCTCTTCCTAAAATTGATGACCTGTTTGATCAACTCCAAGGTGCAAGTTATTTCTCAAAGATAGACCTTAGATCCGGCTATATTCATCTTAAAGTAAGGGAATGTGATATTCCAAAGACAGCTTTTAGAACCCGTTATGGTCATTTTGAGGTTCTAGTCATGTATTTTAGGATAACCAATGCCCAAGCACCTTTCATAGATCTCATGAACTAATTTTTCAAATAGTATCTAGACATGTTTGTCATAGTATTCATAGATGATATTCTTGTATACTCCCATAGTGAGGATGACCATGTAGATCATCTTAGAATTGTCTTGCAAACTCTTAGAGATCATCAATTGTTCACTAGATTCAGTAAGTGTGAATTTTGGCTAAGATCAGTAGCCTTTCTCGGTCATATTATTTTTGCCGATGGCATTAGAGTCGATCCCCAAAAAACTGAAGCAGTAAGAAACTGGCCTAGGCCCATTTCTCCATCAGACATTAGAAGTTTCTTGGGTTTAGCTGGCTATTACCGCTATTTTATTAAAGGTTTCTCATCTATTGTATCTCCTATGTCTAGGTTTACCCAAGAGAAAGTTAAGTTGCTGTGGTTAGATTCCTACGAAAAGAGTTTTCAAGAGTTGAAGACTCGACTCACTTCAGCCCCGGTCTTAGCATTACCAGATGGTAAGGTTTTGTTGTTTATTGTGATTCCTCCAGAACTAGTTTAGGTTGTGTGTTGATGCAGAGAGGTAGGGTCATAGCCTATGCCTCTAGATAACTTAAACCTTATGAGAAGAATTACCCAACCCATGATCTTGAGTTATCTACAGTTGTGTTTTCTTTGAAAATCTGGAATCTATATGGTGAACATATGGATGTGTTTACGGATCACAAAATCTTACAGTATGTGTTACTCAGAGAGAATTGAATCTCCAGCAGAGAAGGTGGTTAGAGTAGCTGAAGGATTAAGATATGAGTATGTTGTATCATCTGGGTAAAGCCAATATAGTGGCAGATGCCCTTACTAGACTGTCTATGGGCAATGTTGCGTATGTGGAGAAAGATAAGAAAGAGTTAGTTTGAGAAGTTCATCGTTTGGCTAGATTGGGTGTTAGGTTGGTTGATTCAACTGAAGGGAATGTTTGGGTTCAGAGTAGTTCTGAATCTTCTCGAGTTTCAAAAGTGAAGGAAAAGCAAGATATGGATGCTAGTTTGGTCAAACTGAAGGAGTTAGTTAAAGACCAAAAGGTAGAGGTTTTATCCCAAGGGGGAGATGGTGTGTCGAGATACCAAAGTACATTGTGTATTCCATGCATTGATGATTTGAGGCAGCGAATTATAGCAAAAGTGCATAGTGCGCGTTATTCTATTCATCCCAGTGCTCCCAAGATGTACTGCAATTTATGGGAAATCTATTGGTGGAGTGGTATGAAGAGAGATATAACAAAGTTCGTAGCTAAGTATGCAAGTTATCAACAGGTTAAGGTAGAGCACTAAAGACCTGGTGGTATGTTGCAAGAGTTTGGTATCCTGACTTGAAGTGGGAAGAGGTGAATATGGATTTTGTGACTGGTTTACCCCATTCGCGTTGTCAACATGATTCGATTTGGGTTAGTGTAGACAGATTGACTAAGTCAGCGCATTTCTTGCTAGTTCATATGTCCTACACAACTGAAGATTATGATAAGCTGTACATCAGAGAGTTAGTTAGACTGCATAGAGTTCCCTTTTCTATCATTTCAGCTAGGGGTACTCAGTTTACTTCCCAGTTTTGTAGAGCTTTTTCGAAGGGTCTTGGTACCTAAGTCCATCTTAGTTCAGCTTTCCACCCTCAGACAGAAGATATGTTGAGGGAATATGCTCTTGATTTCAAAGGTAGTTGGGATGAGCATTTGCCACTGATTGAGTTCACTTATAATAACAGTTACCATTCTAGCATACAGATGGCCCCATTTGAGGCTTTTTATGAAAGGAGATGTAGATCGCCCATAGGTTGGTTTGAAGTAGGTGAGGCCACTTTGCATTGGATCGATGCACTGTTTGAAGCTATGGAGAAAGTTAAGTTGATTATAGAAAGATTGAGAACAACCCAAAGTCATAAAAAATCATATACAGATGTGAGAAAGAGGAACCTCGAGTTTGAGGTTGGTGATCTAGTGTATCTGAAGATTTCACCCATGAAAAGAGTGAAGAGATTTGGCAAAAAGGGAAAGCTTAGTCCCCGATATGTTGGCCCTTATAAAATTCTGAGCCATGTTGGGAAAGTAGCTTATGAGCTTGAGTTGCCCGCAGACTTGTCAGCCGTTCATCCTGTATTCCACATCTCTATGCTTAAGAAGTGCATTGGTGACTCCACTTTTGTAGTTTTTTTAGAAAGTTTAGATGTTTAGAATAGCCTTTCATACAAAGAGATTCCAGTTGAGATTTTAGATCATCAGATCTGTAGACTAAGGAACAAACAAGTTCCCTTGGTCAAAGTTCTTTGGTGGAATCAGTCTGTTGAGGGCGCCACTTAGGAAGCAGAAGCAGATATGCAAGCCAAGTACCCTCACCTCTTCTCCGTAAGTTTAGATTCAGTCAAAGGTAATACTCTTCCTTAATTTAGTATCTTTCCAGTTTCAGATTCAGCTATATAGTTGTCCTCGTGTAAGTTCATCCATTCACAGAATTACTCAGAAACTCAGAATAATTTAGATTCAGTTTTGCAATTTATTTTAGTTGTGCATGCTATCATATATCCTTAGATTCCTCTATATTTTTAGTCTAAATAGCAATATTCGAGGACGAATGTTTCTAAGGGGGAGATATTGTAATACCCCGTACTTGTCTTAACTCAATTTGACAACTAAAATGTCAAGTGTTAGATTCAAGAAAGAATGACTTTCCATGTATGTGAGATTTTCCAGTGTTAGACCCTCTAATGTGTAGGAAATTGAATTAGCTTTCCAATGATATAAGATTCGCCTAAATTCGATAACCAAGTAAGAAGTTATAGCTACTTTAAGTTCCAGTCGTAACACACCGTGATTTGGGCCCGTAGCGTGTCGCGGAGAAGTGAAAAATCACAATTGTCAAATTCTAGTGAGACTCCGTGATAATGGTGCATCGCGGAGGAGTCTCATTTCACATTTGTCTATTTCTAGTGAGCCTACGCGATATTAGCACATCGCGTGAGTGGCCCAAATGGCAATCCAAAAAGGCTCCGCGATTGTGGTGCATCGCGGTGAATGCCTAGTTCCCACTAGTCCTTTTCCAATAAGCCACCGCGATAGTGGCGTGTCGCGGTGGACTAGTAAATCGGAATTTTGGTCATTTTTTTCAGTTTCGATTGAAAGTTTAATAGGGGCATTTTGGTCAATACCCAAGGCCCCAATCCATCTTAAATAAAGAATTAAGCCTATACCAAAGAACTTTATGCTTGTTTCATCAATTCTCTCTCAAAAGAAAACCCTAAAGCTCAAACTTTCTCTCCAAGAAAACCCAATTTCTCCATTAATTCTCCAAAGAAATTCAAGATTATGGATTCCCAATTCAAGAAATCTAAGAATTCATCTTTAAAAGAATCAATAGGGATCCAAGATTCAAGTCTAAGCATCTAGTTGATCAATTGAGGTATGTGGGGGGTTTTTCAACAAGGATAATTCTTTCATCCCTGTACTCAAAACTTATTTTAATTATAAATTTACTGAATTTTATGTAATTTTCCATGAAATTGAAGTTAGGGTTTATACCCAATATTGCCATTTATAAGATTATGAGATTTCAAGGGAATTAGAAGTTGAATTGCATGTCTCTGTTCATATTTTCATGCATATTGCAGAAATTTTCAGATTTTAAGTTGTTTCATAAATGTTTACATTACCAAGCATGAATATTTTGATGTTTTAATGTGAGTTTGATGCATGAGTCAATAAGCCCTAATTAAAGAATGCTATTTCAAGATTGTTATTTCTATGAGCACCCTATGATATTATTATTCTCAGATTTTTGATAAAGATTTGACCTTTTGGTCCTAAGCTAAGATAAAGAATTCATTGTTCATATGACTTGAGATTTAAAGAAAAAAAGCATAATCGGTTTTCTTGTAAACCCTTGTGATATTTTTGAAGTGGATTTCTTAAGATCCTGAGCACAAGAATGGGAGTAGTATTTAGCACCGAGATGGGTATGTTACCAAGGTTTCATGCCTCAGAACTACGTGCCCCTAAGGATTAAGATTATTCCCACTTCTACGTGGATGACTAAGATTGTGATCACTTAAGATAAGAAGTTCTATCCTGATGGCAAGGGTATAACAGCTCTCCTCATGTGGGTAAGATATTGGACTCCATGAATTCTCACATGGTTTATGTCGGTTAGAAGAACCTCCCAAAAGAAGTCCTCTACTCTTATAACAATCTATTGGTTTAAAGCATTAAGATAAAAACATATGTTTTGGAAGCTATGGGTTTTAGGATTCTTAAACTTTTAAGATGAAGTATTCTCCTTACAGTTGACAAGATAATGTAATGGTTTTTAGAAAGAACAGATTTTAGAACTTAATGTAATGGCTCACAAGATTTACATTATATGCTTTTCATGATTTATGATCTTCAGTTTTTAGATTACTCAAGCATGTGTGAGTCATTTACATTTAGCATGCATGATTTTATAAATTGTGATGATATTGTTTACTTATTGCATTCACCACCATATGCTCAGTACAACCTCAAAGTACTGATCCACATATACATCTATGTGCTACATTGTCTAGAAAATGTAGGTTCAGGTGCTCAGTCTTAGCAGCATGAGTGATTTTCGAGCATCTCATCTACATCCCTGCAGTTGGTAAGTCCTTATAGTTCAGGGACTTAGCTATTTAGATTTCTAGTTCATTATTGGATGATTCAGTATACATTTCAAACAGTTTGTGCCAGCTGGGGCTTGTCCCAGTGACTCTCTAGATTTAGTCAGTAGATGCTTGTCGGACTATTAGATTCAGTTTTAGATTTTTAGTTGCAGTATTCAAATTTTCAGTATTTGCTTTATCAGACTGATGAGATTAGTATTTTCAGATATACTTAGATAATTCTGATAGTTTTCCGTACTTATTATGATTTTACATTCATTTTTCCCTATTTTGAGATTCAGATTTAGTAGAAGGCAACCAGGGTTAGCTCAGGACTACTCGTAGTTCAGAGCACCGTATAGTGCCCCAGGAACTCAGATTTTGGGGCATTACAGAGATGGGCCACCTGATCTGTACCATCACCATATAGCTCGTATGGTGAGTTGTATGATCCACAGAAGACTCAAATCCTAGGAAATTTTCCAAGGACAAGAACCTAGGGTGTTTCACCAGCAATCAGAAAATATCCCAAACGATAGTCCACACAGCCTCCACTAACAGTTCTACTATATACACATATAATAACGATAGGTAAAGGTAAGACGAACAAGTATACATATACTCTAAATACAAGTACAAGAAGATGAAACAAATAGGCAGATATCAATTCACAAACAGAAATACAATCACAGAACAAGCATAATATATGGAATGCGATGTAGATGATGATTATGTTGATGCATGAGGCATCGCACAACCTTTGTATACACCTACCGAGCTCAGCTATAGTTGTAGGACCCATGAGAGGTTCGTCAACCCATATCTACTGAGCTCTGCTCCTAGGTAGGATCCATTAGGGGTTCGTCAACTAGTATACAACTAATATCCATAACTCCTCTTTGGCACATACATCGGCAGATGGTTTTTAAAGATATCACATTTTCTATCAAAAAATCCAGTTTTTCTAGTATTTTCATGATAGTACCAATGCTTCATGAATGAATAGAATATGAAGATGTAATGCTCATAAGCAAGCAAAATGAGAGTATCCAATATCCAACTAATATACCAATCATGTGAGCTAAAAATCCAATCGAATCAACCAACCATCCATGATCCAATATAATCCATAAACCAACAAGTGAAACATGCAAGAAAATGTCATTGATAACACAAATACCAAAATCTAGGATTTTCTACCAAAAAGAGTGCAATCAAACATACATATATCATTAGCAGGCCCCCAACTATAACATATAAGACCACATATGGTCACACATAGCATATAATGTCTCAAAACCACCAAATTTTATCCACATAGGCCCCCACACGGGCACATAAATTACCTAAACACATTTTCCATGATACAAACCCATACCCATAGAATACTTTTACATTATTATTATTAAGTACCCAACCTAGTCTAAAGAAAGTTAAGCAAAACCTACCTCGAATGCCAAAATCGAAAAAATAAGCCTCTATCATTGATCTTTCACCTCACGTACGGACCTGAAAAATAGCTAAAACACACAAATATAGATTCTATACATAAAAAAAATGATACCCATATTGCCCACTTCCAAATTGGGGTCAAAACGGACCCCCAAAATTAATTTCTGAAAAAGAATGGTAAAACCAGAATTTTTGTCCAAAAATATTTTTTCCGAGATTAAAGGAACTCATAGGAGAAAATCCAAATGAAAATGGGGTAACCTTGGGGTTGGATATGAAAAAATGATAACTTGGAACTTCTAGGCCAAAACCCCTGAATTCCACCTTTAAATTCGTATTTAAACAAGATTTAAATGATGAAATTGAAGAAAAGTAGTTGAAATAGGTGTTTTGAGCTTACCCAAGCTTAGAACTAGAAAAAAATACCCAAAAACTCAATCCCCAAGATCCAAGTATTGAAAATGGTGAAGAAAAATTGAGAAAAGAATTATTTATACCCAGGTGCTAGGTGCCACTAAAGAGGTCAAGTTCCACTTTAGCGATACCCGCTTAGCGTGCTAGTCCACTAAAAAGGACAAGGGCCACTTTAGAGCCCTTTGCTAAAGCGAACGTGGATTGCGTAAGTGCCCTTTCCCAGTTGTAGCCAGCTGCTAAAGCAGTCATGTAGCTCTTTAGTGCCTTTCGCTAAAACGGCCAAAGTGGCACTTTCGCAGTTGCACCAACTAGGGAGACTTAGAAAATTCCATGTCTCCATAGAGCCCTCAGGATTCATTCGAAATCCCAAGAATGCAAACAATCTATTCTACCCTATCAAACTTAACGCTCCAAACTCAATAGTGATATTAGATTTTTGAAAAAGAATATTATTTTCACAGAATTGACCCCCGAGACCTATTTTTACAACTTTTCGAATGGAGGATCAAAATGAGATATAAAAGCCATAAAATCACACAAACCATGTTATCAACCTAAAATCACCATTCTGGATCTACTGGCGACAATTCATTTTGCCATTCAATGCACAGATCAAAAGATGCTGGCCGTAGTCAACTAACAAGCCTTTAAGAAAACCATAAATCACAATCTCGTATAAAATACACTGAAATGCATTAGGAATCATGTCAAACACCCCCACACCCCAGAAAACACCACAACGTAACCACAGGAAGAGGTAAAATAGTCAAATCACACAGAAATAAATATTTCACACAAATCATCAAAATCAAATCATTATATCATCTACCACTAAGAATCTAGTTCGTCTTCAAACTAAGGGTAATAGAAATATCTGAATCAGATAAAATTCGGGGATAACTTCTATGCATATCAGGATCGACCTCTCAAGTAGACTCATCTACATGTTGATGCCTCCACCGGACCTTAACCATATGAATAACTCTAGAATGCTATTGTCTAACATCCCTGGCTAGAATAGAGATAGGCTCTTCAATAAAAGACAACCACTCATTTAATTGGACTGAATCCCAACGAATGACATAAGAATCATCTAGAATGTAATGCCGAAGCATGGAAACATGAAAAAATGGATGAACAGATGATAAATCTGGGGGCAATGCTAACTTATAAACCATATCCCCAATAGTCTGAAGAATCTCAAAAGGTCCAATATACCTGAGGCTAATCTTGCCCCTCTTCCAAAATGTCATCATGCCCTTCATGAGCGACACACAAAGGAAAACACAATCACTAACTATAGATCTATAGGCATAAAGTCTATGATCCACATAGAACTTCTGCTTACTTTGAGCCGCTCAAGTCTATCCCAAATGACCTAAATTCTATCCAAAGACACACAAATCAAGTCCGTACCTTGAGTTCTAATTTCCAAAACATCAAACCAACCAATTGGAGAGCAATAAAGCCTACCATACAAAGCCTCAAATGAAGCCATCTCAATACTAGAATGATAGATATTATTATACGCAAACTCCTTTAAAGCATGCCACTCCCACTGACCATTAAAGTCCATTACACAAACGCAGAACATATCCTACAAACCTGAATAGACCGCTTTGACTGACTATAAGTTTGGGGGTGAAAAGTTGTAGTAAGACCAACCTGACTACCCAAATCCTCCTAAAAAGTCTTCTAAAAGTGAGATGTGAACACTGTACCTCGATCCGAGATGATAGACACCAACACACCAAAAAGACAAACTATATCCCGAATATAGATACGAGTCAATCTCTCAGCACTGAAGAAAACTTGAACTGGAATAAAATGAGCAAATTTGGTTAATCAATCCATGATGACCCAAACACGATTCAAACCATAGGAAGTACGAGGAAACCCTATTATAAAGTCCATAGTGATCTATTCATATTTTTACTCGAGAATTGGTAACCTCTGAGGAAAACCACCAGCTCTCAAATGCTCGACCTTCACCTGCTGGCAACATAGGCACCGAGCTACAAAATCCACTTCATCCTTCCTTATACCACTAAACAAGTAATACTGTCTCAAATCCTGATACATCTTATTTACTCGCGGATGAATGGAATACCTGTAATAATAATCCTCCTCCAAATTAATCTGATCTAATAACCTACTCTTGACACACAGAATCAGCCTTCGATCCTCAAAACACCATCTAAATCAAGTGAGGATCCCTTAGCCTCACCATTCAACACCTTATTCTGAATTACTCTTGACCCAATATTTCAAACTTAAGAGCCTGAATCTAAACCATCAAATAAGACCTAATCTCCACGAATGCCAAAGCACACCTAGGTGTTAAAATATCAAGCCTAGATATCTGATTAGACAAAGATTGAACCTCCAAGTCCAAAGGCCTCTCTTGATTCAAAAGATGTGCCAAGATGCCAATGCTAGTCGACTTTCAGTTCAAGGTATCCACAACCAAATTAGCCTTGCCCGAATTATAGAGAATAGTAAATTCATATTCTTTAAGTAGCTCGATCCAATGGCACAACCTCATATTATAATCTTGCTAGGTGAAGAAATATTAAAGGCTATATGATCTGAGAAAATCTCACAATGAACCCCATACAAGTAGTGCCTCCAACACTTTAAAGCAAATAATACTGTGCATAACTCCAAATCATGGGGAGGGTAATTTCTCTCACGGGGCTTCAATTGGAGAGAAGCATAAGCAATCACCTTACCTTTCTATATCAACAAAACACCTAACCCAATACCTGAAGAATCACAAAATACAGTAAAACCCATAGCCACCTTGGGCAAAGTCAAGATAGAAACTGAAGTTAACAAATCCTTAAGCTTTTGAAAGCTTGCTTCACAATCATCAAAGCACTGAAAGAAAATTTTCTTCAGAATTAACTTGGGAAATAAAGTTGCAAAAGATGAAAAACCCTCAAGAAGATGATGATAGTAACTGGCTCAACTAACAAAACTCTGAATCTCAATAGGACGAGTAGACCTAGCCAAATCATAAATCATTGCAATCTTGGTCGGATCGACCATAATACCATCCTTGGTCACCACATGACCCAACAAAGAGACAAACTCTAACCAAAAATTGAACTTAAAGGATTTAGCATACAATTTCTCATCCCTCAATCTCTGAAGCACAATCCGCAAATACTCCTCATGATCAGCTTTATTCTTAGAATAAACCAAGATATCATCTATAAGTACAATGACAAAAGAGTTGAGATATGGTCAATATACTTGGTTTATCAACTCTATAAATACGGTTGGGGAAATGCTCAATCTAAAGAACATAACCAAGAACTCTTAATGATTGTACCAAGTCTGAAAAGCCATCTTTGGAATATTCGAAGCTCTAATCCTTAACTAGTGATACGCAAATCTCAAATCAATCTTTGAAAATACCAAAGCACCCTGAAGTTTGTCAAACAAATCATCAATATGAGGAAGAGGATACTTATTATTAATCATCACCTTGTTCCATTGTTGATAATCAATACACATATGCATAGACCCATTCTTTTTCTTCACAAATAAGACAAGTGTACCTCAATGTGATACACTAGGTTGGATAAACCCCTTATCTAACAATTCTCACAATTGATCCATTAATTTCATCAACTCAGCTGGGGCTATACTGTAAAATAAAATAGAAATGGGCTTGGTACCTGACTCAACATGTAAGACCCTGCAAAGTCCTAGTCATTTTAGTCCTTTATAGTATGCCAAAAAAGGTCTCAAACTTAGAAAATTTCAGCTAAGTGTTGACACTTAGTCTTATTTTTGGCCTCGATATTTCAGTGGTTTTATTTTCAATCTTCTCAGCCTTAGATTTTTGTTTTTTAAATTAATTCAGGATCAGGGTTATTTATAGGTCATCTCAGGTGAGTTTTGGAATTTTCAAACATCGTTTGAGTCACGTTTGGATGACCAAAATAGCAAGCCAATGCGATCAAGATGCGTTGCGTTGGTTATCATGTCGTCATTATCAATACAACGCATCGATAATCGCATTGATACCATTGATGCAGTGCATCACCTATCGTGTCACTGGGCATTATTCAGCCATAACATGAAATTAAGCCTCCCAAAGGGCAAAATTCACTCATTATTTCATAAATTATCTCAAGAGAAAAACCCTAGTTCATTAAGTTTAAGATCGAATCCCAAGAATTCACCAATAATTCATCAATAATTCTCACAAATTCAACAATCAAGGTATGTTTAGGTGTTCATCCTTGGGTTCCTTCCACCCTTGGAGTTCAAGAATCCATTTTTAAGCACTTAGATTATGATTTACATTCTTGAATGGAACTATGCTCATGTATGTGATGTTGTATAGATTTCAAGTAAAACATAATTTGAGTTTCATGTGATTTTACTAGAATGCATGTTGAATTATGTAACCCCCATGTTTAATCTTTGAATTTTGGTGTTGAATATGGTAGTCATGATATTCATATATTTCTCATTCTCATGTACAAGATTTATGTATCCTAGGTGTTTGAAAAAATGTCTATGTGAAGGAATTATGCATGAAACTATGTGTGATACTTTTAGAGTTGAGATATGATTTCATTATCTCTGCTATTGAGTCCTGGGGGTATTGAATACCCAAAATTTAGCTGTTATTTAGTCTCCAGTCAGAGTAAAAGGATTTTGTAGTATCCCAAATAGTAGCATACGGTCAGTCAACAGAATCAGTGTGAGTTTAGTCAAGCCTAGTATAGTTTAGTGATTAGTTTGGTATTGATTCAGTTGGGAATAGGATTCAGCACTGAGCGAACCCAAGGATGGGGGCATTCCTGCCAACAGAGGGTTTGACCATTAGTAGCAGTCTCGAAGTTATAGAACTATGTAGACAGTGTAGGTTAAATAGTCTTCCTGCCAGACTAGGATTGACGTAATTATATACATCTCATGAGTCTTCCTGCCAGATTAGATTTGAACCAGTTCATGTTAGTAACCCATGGCATGGTGCTAACACTCTTCCAATTGGGATTACAGGTTGGACCCCAAATCAGTCTATAATCAGGGTATGTCGGTTAGATAATAACTCTTACAGTTATAGTTTAAGTATTCAGTGCTCAGTAATCAGTATCCAGTATTCAGTAATTAGTACAGAACTCAGTTCAGTTCTACACGATCATGACTTACAGTTATCAGTTATTTAGTTATCAGAAACTTAGTACTTCAGCTTCAGACTAATTTAGACAAACGATTTATGCTTGGTATTGTATGTTCAGTACTTACAGTATTCCCAGTCTTGCATATACTCTCATCTAGTTATTTCATGATATTTAGTTGTTATTCTTATGCACATGAACCCATAAATATCAGCCTAACCTTATCTAGCATACTAGTATATTCAAAGTACCGATGCATACTCTTTCTTTATGCTATGATGCCTCATATCATAGGTTCGGATGCTTGGGTTCCTGACTTTACCTAACCAGACTAGTCTATCAGTTGCAACTACAGTAGTGAGTTCGAGGATGTGATACTCATTTAGTTATTTTATTAGTTACAGTATTTCAGTTTTTCAGTTACGTCCAGACAATAGTTGTGAGTCAGTTGGGGCCTGTCCCATCAACTCTTTTATTTTAGATATTTAGAGGATTTCCAACACTTTTAGTTAGTAGTTATTCTACAAATTTACTCGGTATTGATTCAGTTTTATAAACCTTATTGCATTTTTAGTGTTACTTTCGCATATGTTTTCATAATTATTATTCAGTGCTCACAGCAGGTACCAGTCATGGGTTAGTTTGTGGTCCTTCAGGACTGTAAGCACCATGTGATGCCTAGGGTGTAGTCTCAGAGAGTTACATAACATTAATAGAAAAGTCAATGTCACAATCCAAAGGCATACGAGGCAAATTTGTAGGAAAAATATTCACAAACTTATGGACCACATGGACATAATCCAAGAAAGGAGATGACAAAGTACTAGTATCATGAACATGAGACAAATAAGGCAAGCATCCTCTCTAAACCAAATGATGAGCCTGAAGGAAATATATAAATCTCTTGGGACCCAAATGAAGCACACCCTTCCAACTATCCTTGACAGACCCGACAAATCCATAGTCATAGTCTTAGCATAATAGTCTAGGATAACATGATAGAGAGCTAACCAGTCCATACCCAAGGTGATATCAAAATCCACCATATTGAGGATAATTAGATCTATTCAAGTCTTACGCCCGACAAATATCATAACACAAGATTATTATACCTGATCCACCACTAAAGAGTCTTCTATGAGGGTAGATACATGGATAGGCACATCAAGAGGATCACAAATAGAATCAAAACCCAAAGCAAAATATGCAGACACATAGGAGAAAGCCGACCCCTAATTAAATAACACATATGCAGATCTGAAACAAATGGGGATGATACCTAGCAGCAGAGGCCTCTGTCTCTGGCATAACAGGTATAACATAGCACTGTCCACATCTACCACCTACCTGAGTATCCCCATGATCACCACTACGAGCACTACCTTTACTTCTCACACCTCTAGTAAAACCTTTACCTCTAACAACCAATATAAGAGTAGCTTTAGAAACACAATAAGGATAATTCTTAGCCAATTGGCTAGCCTCATCAAACATAAATCAAGTCCTATGACCCGACTCAATAGAAGGAGGTACGACTAAACTAGGACGACCACTTAAAGCTGCTAAACTAGAATACCCACTACCTAAACTCTATAAGGCTTCCTACACTGGTCTACCATGATACCCACCAAAGCCTCTAGAATCTCTATATCGAGAGACCTAAACTCTAAACTAACCCTGAGGGCACATACTCTTGGAACCTCCCTGAGATGCTTGAAGAATAGACTCAGTCATTTTACCATGATCCATAATACTCTAAAACAATGCCCCACACACTATCACTTGTATTGTAATAAGCTAAAGAGAAAAATCCAACCCCTTCATAAACTTTCAAATCTTCTCAAATGCAGTGATAATACTGGTATAAGAATATCTAAACAAGGCCTGGAAATATGCCTCATACTATGCAAAAATCATGTAACCCTTATCCAAGTAATCAAACTCATCTCTCATCCAATCCCTGAATTTAAAAGGTACAAACTTGTAACACCAAAATCTGGTTTTGGGGTGCCACATGGTGCTTTGAACTGCAAGTATCATGAGCTAACCCTGGCTGCCTTCTACTAACTCTAAATCTCAAAATAGGGAAAAATAAATATATGATACTGACAAATGCAGAAAACTATCTGAAAAGTCTGAGTATATCTAAAAATACTAATCACATCAATATGATAAAACAAATACTGAATGATCTGAATACGACATCTAAAATCTAAGACTGAATCTAGTAGTCCGACAAGACTCTACTAACTAAATCTAGAGAGTCACTGGGATAGGCCCCAACTGACTCAGACTGTCTGAAGAGAATAGTAAAAATATTTACTAGCAACTGGAAATCTGAATAGCTGAGTCCCTAAACTAAGAGGACTCACCAACTGCAGGGATGTAGATGAGATGCTAAAAAATCACTCTCGCTGCTAAGATTGAGCACCTGAGCCTACATTATGAGACAATGTAGCACATAAACGTATATGTGGATCAGTACTTTGACTATGTACTAAGTATATGGGGGTGAATGCAATAACTAAATAATATCATCACAGTTTATAGAAAACATCATGCATGCTAAATGTAAATAACTCACGTAAGCTTGAGAAATCTAAAAATTGAAAGTCAAATCATGAATAATAAAACATGTAATCTAAATCTTGTAAGCCATTACACTTAGTTCTGAAATCTGTATTCTTTTCTTATTCTCAAACCATATAGGCTAAGTGAAAAAGGGATCACCTTTTATGTCTAAAAACTAAAAGCTGCAATTCTGTAACTAGAATCTTAAGTAATATCTGAGTAAGTTTGTGAGCCTTTACACTTAGTTTTCAAAATCTGGAAAATACTTCATCTTAGGTCTTTAAATAAATTAGTTTATCTGAAGGGAGGTTCTCTTAACCGACATAAACCATGTGAGCTAACATGGAGTCCAACGTTTCATCCTCCTAAGAAAAAAACCTCACGTTGGGAAGAGGTGTCATACTCTTCCCAGGGAGTATAACCTAAGCAAAGTGATCACATCTGTAATTGTTATCCACATAGAAGTAGGAATAATCTAATAATCTGTACCTATGTTGGCTATGTAGTTCTGTAAAAATAGGATGCGCTAAATCCACACTTCTCGCTCGGTGCTAAATACTACTCCCTTATTATTTGCTATGCTCATTCTGTTGGAAATCCACTTTTAAAACTAGAATAAGGGTTTATCTAAAACCAAATATGCATTTACCTTTTTTAAATCTATAAATAAAGCTGATCTAAATTCTGTAAAGTGGATTCCATAGCTAAACTGATGATCAAAGATCAAAGCTTTTCTAAAAATCTAAAAATAATATGTTCACAAGATGCTTAAAGCATCATCTTTCTTGAAGTAACCATATTCAATCTTGGGATAAATAACCCATGCATCAATCTTAGGTTAAATCATCAAACTGTTCATGCTTGATAATATGATTATTGATAAATCAACTCAAAATCTAGAAATTTCAGCAATATACATGGAAACATAAACATAATCATGTAATTCAATTTCTAAATCATGAAAAATCTCATAATCTTGCAAATAATGATAATGGGTCTAAACCCTAACTTGAAATTCATGGAAAATCATATATAATTTAGAAAGTTTGTAATTAAAACAAAGTTTTGGGTACAAGGATGAAAGATTTATCCTTGTTCAAACCCCACATACCTTAATTGATGATCTTTGATGAGAAACTCGAATCTTAGATTCCTATTGATGTTTTAGAGATGGCTTCTTAGTGTTCTTGTATTGGGAATCCTTAAATTTGGACTATTATGGAGAATTAATGGAGAAATTCTGAGTTTCTTGGAGAGAAAGTATGATGAACTTGGGTTTTGCTTTGAGGAGAAAGATGAAAAAAGCATAAATTGCTTTGAAATTTGATAAATCTTCTATTTTTAGACGGATTGGGGGATGGATAATTTACCAAAATGGCCCTTTTAAGCTTTTAATTGGAATTGGAAAACGTACATTTTTCCCGATCTAAGTGGCCACCACGACGCGCCACAATTGCGGTGGCTTACTGGAAAAAGGATGAGTGGGAATTGGGTTCCTTCCATGACGTGCCACCATCAAAGAGACCCTAAGTCTGCCATTTCGACCACTGGCGCGATGCACCAGTATCGCGGAGTGACACTGGAAATTGCCAAACGAGAAATTAGGCCTCTCTACGACATGCCAAAATTGTGGAGTCTCACTAGAAATTGACAATTATGATTTTACGTTTCTTCGCAACGCGCTAAGGACCCAAATCATGGTGTTTTATGACTGTAAATTAAAATAGCCATAAATTTTTACCCGGTTATCGGATTTAGGTGAATCTTATTTTGTTGGAAAGATAATTCAATTTCCTACGCCATGGAAAGTCGAAATCTAAAGAATTTCACACAAAATAAACATCACTCATTCTAGAAGCTACTGTTTGTCATTTTTGGGATGAGTTTAGGCTAGGAAAAATCATAAGCTATTACAAAATCTATCAAAAATAGCCCTTGTAAACTGATTGCAAGTCATCTCTGGCAAATCAAGAGCTCGCCAACTAATAAGTGACCTCGACCAATCTCTGGCTGTATCTCTAAACTGATAAGTAGTATAAGCAACCCGATGTGACTCAACAAAATCAAGGTTATTCAACTTCTCATGATAATCCATCAAGAACTTATAGGCATCTTCTCCACCAACACCACTGAACCTAGAAAGACCTAAGTGAGTGAATCTCTCAAATATTTTATGATCCTCAAAAGACATAACTATACTCACAATAATAGGAGGTATAGTATATCTAACTTGATGAGAACCCATATGAGAAGGCATCATACAAGAAGACTGAACTCCAAATCTCAAAATACCATACTCAGATACAAATACTGAAAAAGGAACTACACTCTGAGTCTGTGGAGTACCATAAGCAGATGTTGGTACAATAGGAGGATCCCTACTCAGAACCAAAAGAATACCATAAGCTGACTGTGGCAAAGATGGAGGTACAATACTTAGAGCTAGAGGAACACTAGGTGTACTCACAGGATCACCCTCTAAACGGGTCAATAATTAAACCATTAACCCATCCAAGACAGGGGTAGAAGAACTCTATAGGACCAGAGTAGTCTTCATAACTCTAATATTCTCAACTTGAAGCTCTGGGGAGATCTCCTAGTTCTATCTCTGGATGGGGCAACTCCTCATACCCATCATCCACGTCTAGATTGACTAGAACTAACCTTATAGACTTGGCTCTCTTCTTAGATAATGGATCTGTATATCTGGCCTTACTAGATCTAGTCCTCACCATCACAAAAAAGTATGAAATATAACTTAGAACACAGGGTATGAAAGATCTTCACGATGAGAAAAAAATAAGGGAAGCTTATTAAATACATCTTAAAGCTTCTCAAAGATAGATATAGATATCTCTATATCGATCTACGAGACTCTCTTTGGTACCCCATTCTTACACTATTGAGACTAATGAACCTGGAGGCTATGATACCAATTTGATATGACCTAGAAACCAAGGGTCATGATGACATTTGTCATGACAGCCTTGAGAAATAAGCCTATCACCCAAACTGATATGAAATGAGAAAGAAATACTTCAAATCCAAGGTAAGACTCATAGAATGAAGTCTAACCACTTATACATAGTAAAAGAAAAAATTTAATAAAAGATACCAAATTAAATCCCAAAACCTGGCATTACAATATAAGAACCAACTAATACAACTCGAAATCAAACTATACATAGTATATCCAAAATGGGAACAAATTCTGTTTCTAAATACATTAAGACATAGTTTAGATAATAAAAGGTAGTGGCGTACTCTGGATGCATACATAAATTGCTACCTCAAATAGACTCTAAATTTTGCCTGAATCAGCTCTCCAAGTAGTGCACTTATGCCTGCATCTGCACTAAAAGGGCGCAATAGGGATGAGTACAATCCACTTGTACTTAATAGGTATCATAGGCGGCTGAGTAAAGTAGAAAACAAAACATATAAACACAAACTATGGGCACATTACGTGCAGTAAAAAATGTCCCAAATAGTAGCCCATACTGTCTCTGTTAACAGTTCTACTATAAACACAAATAACAATAAGTAGTGAAAAGAAGAACAAGTATACTCATTCTCTGAATATAAGTATAAGAAGATAGAGCAAATAATCAACTATCTAATCATAAATAGAAATGTAATCTCAGAATAAACACAATATATGGAATGTGATGAAGATGATGATGATGCATGAGGTCGTTACACAACCTCAATATACACCTACTGCGCTCAGCTTTAGATGTAGGACCCATGAGAGGTTTGTCAACCCACACCTATCGAGCTTTTCTTCTAGGTAGGACCCATGAGGGGTTCGTTAACCTATATATAACCAATATCCAATACTAATATCGATAACTCCTCCTCGGTACATACATCGACAAAGGATTTTTAAAGATATTGCATTTTCTATCAGAAAAAGCCAGTGTTTCCAGTATTTTTAGTATTCCCACAATGGTACCAATATTTCATGAATGAATATGATATGATGATGTAATTCTCATGACTAACCAAAATGATAATATCCAATATCAAACCAATATACTAACCATATGAGGCAACAATCCACTTAAATTAACCAACCATCCATGATCCAACATATTCCTAAAACCATCAAGTGAAACGTGCAAGAAAATGTCATTGATACAATATAAATCTCAAAATCTAGTTTTTTTTCACCGAAAAGAGTGCAACCAAACATACATATATCATTTCCAGGATAAAAAACTACATATAAAACCCGACATGGTCACACTTAGCATATTTGTCTCAAAACCACCAAAGTTTATCCACATAAGCCCCACACATGTATATAAATCACCTAAACACCTTTTCCATGATACAATTCCATACCCATAATATGCTTTTACATTATTATTAACTACCCAATCTAGTCTGATAAAAGTTAAGCCATAACCTACTTTAAATGCCAAAACCAAAACAAATAACCGTTTATCATCGAGCTTTCATGTTATGCACAGACCTAAAAAGCAACTAAAACACACAAATTTAGAATCTACACTTAAAAAAAAACTAACGATACCCATATTGCCCACTTTCAAATCAGGGTCAAAACGGACTTTTAAAAAAGTTTCCAAAAAAATGGGTAAAAATGAAATTTTTGTCCAAAATATTTTCTCAAGATTAAAGGAACTCATAGGAGAAAACCCAAGTAAAAATAGGGTGAAATTAGGGTTTGATTTGAAGAAATGATAGTTTGAGCCTTTCTAGTCAAAACCCCCAAATTTCATATTTAAATTTGAGTTTAAACAAGATTTAAATAATGAGATCAAAGAAAAGTAGTTGAAATAGGAGTTTGGATCTTATCCAAGCATAGAAATGGAAGAATATGCCTAAAAATTCAATCTTCAAGTCTAAAAAATGGTGAAGAAAAATCTAGAAAAGGATTATTTATACCTAGGTACCGTTAAAGTGGTCAAGTGGCCGCTTTGGTGGTACTCTCTTAGCGTGTTAGTCTGCTAAAGCATAAAAGGGCTACTTTAGTACCCTATGCTAAAGTGGACAAGGGCCTCTAAAGCATCCTTCCCCAATTGGTAGACAACAACTAAAGTTCCCAAAGTGTCTGCACCAGTTGAGTGGTGCACAAGTCGTGGAGACTTGGAAAATTTTAAGTTTTCGTAGACCCATAGGGATTAATCGAGAATCTAGAGAACACAAACGAATTATGCTTCCATATCAACTTTGATAGTTCAGACTCAATGGTGATATTAGATTAAAAAAAACATTATTTTCACAAAATTAACCCTCGAGCCTATTTTAAAATTTTTGAATGGAGGGTCGAAATGAGATATAAAAGCCGTAAAATCATAACAACCATGTTACCAATATAAATTTGATGTTTTAGATCTGCTAGCATAGTTCGTCTTACCATTCGACACACAGATCAAAAGAAGCTAGCCGATGTCAATCAGTAAACCTTTAAGACCACCAAAAATCACAATCTCGCTGAAATCACATTGTAATGCATTGAGAACCATGTAAAACATCCCCACACCCTAGAAAACACCACAATGAAACCATAGGAAGGGTAAAGTGGTCAAATCACATAGAAATAAATATTTCACACAAATCATCAAACTAAGGTCACTACACCTGTGCTCTAATACCAATTTGTTATGACACAAAATAGGTACATGATGGAACTTGTCAAACTCTCCAAACAAGTAAGCCTAACCCATCTCAAAGAATAAAATTTAAGGAGAAAGAAATGAAAGCAAAAGAACACATAATCCATATATATATATATATATATATATATATGAGACACAACTCTTAAAAATACATCTAAGATCTTGTTGTCAGTAGTACAAGCCTCTAATATAGAATAGAAATAATATCAATCGTAAAAAAAAAATCTTAGATGCAAATATACATTATACATAAGTAGAAACATCCAAGAAGTCCTGAAGTCCATTAGCTACTACTTCGATCTCATATATACATATATATATATACACACACATATATATATATATATTGTATATATATATACATAATATATACAATATATATATATATATACGAGACACAAGTCTTAAAAATACATCTAAGATCCGATTGTCAGTAGTACAAGCCTCTAATATCGAAAAGAAATAATATCAATCGTCAAAAAAAATAACTTAGATGCAAATATACATTATACATAAGTAGAAACGTCAAAGAAGTTTCGAAGTCCACCAGCCACTACTTTGATCTCTACGATGCCAATATTGAAAGTAATGCAACCTATGATATAGTACTCAAACCAATACCTGCACAGGGTATATAAAATAAGAAAAAGAAAATAAAAAAAGGGCAAGTACCAAATCACATGTACTCAGCAAGTATATTGATAATTGATCCTAATTCAAAGTGATGAAAAACAGTGTTTTTGAAAGGTAGTCACAGAGCTCGCCTTGAGGTTTATCTTGCGGTGAGGCATAGACAAAAATTACCCAAGGCATTATGAGGAGGAAAAAGTATCAAAAGGTGAACACTACAAAATTTGATGCATTTACCTAAGCCTGAGGTGCAAATTAGGCGTAAGCTTAGAAAAGTTTGCAAAGTAAAATAATTGCTTGCTATAATATCTCTAATCTAATCTGATAAAATATATGATTGATAAATACTCAAATTAAAAGTGAAAAAATACTTTAATGTTGCAACTTCAAAATGTATGTGTTGATGGGTGTTGACGACACCTCTACTAAAGAAGGTACTAAGTGTACTTTTTTCTTCTGAGTCCCTTTCTGTAAATTCAGTTCTTTTCAAGTTGCATACTAATGAACTTATGAGAAGATTTTCATTGGAGGAAATTTTAATGGGCACATTGGTTTATTACCAAGAGCCTATGATGATGTGCATAGAGGTTTTAATTTTGAGGATAGAAATAAGGAGAGTGCTGCTCTTTTGGAATTTATGAGGGCGTTTAGGTTGGTGGTAGTGAACTAAAATTTCCTACAGAAGGAGATCCATTTGATTACTTTTTTGGTGTATGGTATCCAAGACCCATATTGACTTTTTGCTTCTTAGTAAAGGGGATAGAGCGATGTGTAAAGACTGTAAGGTCATTCCTGGTTAGAGCCTTTCAACCCAACATTGGCTTCTAGTAATGGAATTGGATATCAAGAAATGCAAGAAGATGAGGGGTAGGGGATGTAGATAGTATGCGGGATAGGGAATCTAGAAATGAGGGAGAAGTTGGCAACAATGAGTGTATGAAAGAGTAGAGGGGATGTAGATAGTATGCGGGATAGGGAATCTAGTTATATTAAGAAGAAAGCTAGAAAGGCATTGGGTGTCTTGAGGGGTCGGCCTAGCCAGCATCCAGGGGTCTGATGGTAGAACGAAGAAGTTAAAAAGAAGGTTGAGACTAAGAAGATGACGTATACTAAGTTGGTTGAGAGTAAGGATGAAGAGGAGAAATCAGAGAACATGGAGGATTAAAAGTTAGCTAGGAAGGAATCTAAGTTATTAGTTACCACAACTAAGACAACAACTTTTGAGGGTTGTATGCGAGTTTAGAGGAGAGATGCAAAGAGCAAAGATTGTATAGGCTTGCTATGGCTAGAGAGCAGAAGGCTTGTTATCTTGACCATGTAAAGTTCATCAAGGAGGAAAATGGAAAAGTATTGGTGGAGGATGTACAGATTAAGAAAATGTGGCAGTCGTACTTCTATAGGCTCTTGAATAGCGAGAGAGACAAAAACATGGTGTTAGGAGAGCTGTAGCACTATGAGGGGTGTCTGGATTTTGGCTTTGCAAATGTATAAAGGTTGATAAGGTCTTTTAGGCTACTCGTAGCATGAGTAGAGGTAGGGCTATGGGGCCTGACGAGATACTTGTGGATTTTTGGAAGTATTCGAGTAGGTTAGGTTTGAGGTGGCTAATCAAATTATTTAATGGTATTTTCAGAACTGGAAAAATACCTAACACTTGGAGATGGAGTATGATGATTCCTATTTACAAGAACAAGGGTAATATACAAAGCTACAATAACTACAGGGGCATTAAGTTATTGATTCACTCTATGAAGATTTAGGAGAGAGTAGTTGAGTGGAGATTGAGGAAGAGCATGTCTATTTTAGAGAATTAGTTCGAGTTTATGCCCGGTCGCTCGATTGTAGAGGTAATTCACATTGTAAGGAGACTAGTAAAGATGTATAGGAAAAAAAGTGAGACTTACACGAAGTGTTCATCGACCTGGAGAAGGCATACGACAAATTTCCAAGGGAGATGCTTTGGAGATGTTTAGAGGCTAGAGAGGTTTTAATGGCATACAATAGAGCAATTAAGGACATGTATGATAGAACAAAGACTAGAGTGAGAACAGTGGGAGGGATTTAAAGTATTTCCCTATTTTAATAGGGTTTCACTAGGTATCAACTCTTAGTTCATTTCTCTTTGCCTTATTGATGGATTTTTTAACGTGTCATATTCAGAGAGAGGTAACTTGGTGTATGCTATTTGCAGATGATATAGTTTTGATTGATGAGACCTGTAGAGGTATTAATGATAAATTAGAGATTTGGAGACAAATTTTGGAGTCAAAAGGGTTCAGGTTGAGTTAGACCAAGAAGAAATACCTAAAATATAAGTTCAGTGATATGACGCATGAGGAAGAGGTGGTAGTAAAGTTGGATTCACAGGTTGTTTGTAGAAGGGATAGTTTTAAGTATCTTGGATCTATGATTTAGGGAAAATAAGATATTAAAGAGGATACTAGGCACCGTATTGGGGAAGGATAGATGTAATGTAGGCTTGCATCGGGAGTTTTATGTGATAAGAAGGTGCCTCCAAAGATTAAAGGCAAGTTCTATAGAGTGGTAGTCCATTTGGCCATGTTTTATGGAGTAGAGTATTGGCCAATCAAGATCTCTCACATCCAAAATTTGAAGGTGGTAGAAATAAAAATATTATGTTGGATGTGTGAAGTTACTAGGGGAGATAGGTTTAGGAATGAGAATATTAGGGCGAAGGTGGGAGTGGCCTCACTAGTGGATAAGATGCGGGAAGTGAGTTTGAGATTGTTTAGAAATGTACTGAGGAGAAGCATGGATGCCCCGATTTGGAGGTGCTAGAGGTTAGATTTGGATAGTTTTAGGCAAGATAGAGGTAGGTCGAAGAAATACTTGAGGGAAGAGATTAGACATGACATAGAGCATTTACAGCTTACTGAGGATATGACCCTAGATAAAAAGGTATGAGGAACATGGATTAGGTTAGTAGGTAAGTACATGTGGGTGAGTCATAGCCAGTAGTTAGGTGTGTAGTGGGGTAGTCTGCTAGTAGTTGTAGGAATATGCACATAGGGTGGAGTCTCTAGTTTGGTGGGTTGGTAAAAGTGGGTGCTTGCAATTTGTCAACGTGTCGTACTACTTTATGGGTGCTTTATTTATGTGTTTTTCATCTTGTCTTATGTTCTAGTACAACCTTATTTACTATCTATGCGTCTTGAGAAAGGGGTCTATCGGAAACAACCTCTCTACTTCTTTAGAGATAGTGGTATAGTCTACGTATATTTTACCCTTCCCAGACCTCACTAGGTGGGAATTCACTGGGTATGTTGTTGTTTTTGTTGTTTAAAATACAATATACGATAAATAGGTACGTATATATATTAATCGAGTAACAAAAATGTGGGGGTTGATTAATTATATACTATTCTCTTATACAAACTTGTATTCTTTAGGGCATATAATAATTTATTATATGAAAGTTGACTTTATAATTAGTTGTATTATATGGCTTTGGTTGTTTTTGTTTTTTGCTGAAGCAGTTTTAGATAGATATTCCACTTATTTTTTTTTATAATTTTGATGTAGTTTTACTTTTTTAGGTGATTTATCTTTTTTTGTTAAATATTTATTTCTAATTCTATTAATTTATAAATATTAAAAATTAAAGGATCCGTAAGACTTACGTCCCATCACCATAGGGCTTATGCTTCTGCCTTTAAAAACACTGATGGTGAGAACGACCATCCCAACTACCCAAGGTATCTCGAACAAGCTATAACCCGTCAAGTCATAGTAACTTATCCTATTAGGATAACCCAACACAATGGTCAGTAGGTATATAAAATACAGGGTAGACATATTAATTCAGGTAAGCTAGCACTATTTATTTTATTTTCAACAATATGAGAAGTCATTTATGAAGAAAACTCACAAATGCGATACATCAGGTTTAACCAATTACAACCAACTAGTAATATGGGATAAATAACCAATTCCTCACTATGTGGGAATACACTGGGTTTGTTGTTGTTGTAGTAATATGGGATTAATACAGAGAGAGTGCATATATAAGGGTGCATCCTATGCTACCATAAGGTGCTGCCAAACTACCTCTCTTGAGTGTGTATATATAAAGGTGCATCCCATGCAACCATAAGGTGCTACCTAACTACCTCTCCAATCAAGCCACCACCATACACCACATTTCATAATACCTCAACCTCCCAACCAAAATAAGATGAAATAATATAATGTAATAAAGTGAAATGAAAACTCAAACACAATATCGCAAATAAGGTTCTACAATGGTAATACAACATAAGAGTAAATATTAACACAATACCAAAACCTACCAAAGAATGTCAATGTAATGTAAATATTACAATTTAATATAGTGATAATGATGATGTATGATGATGCATGTTTTGAAAGTTATCACATAAATTTTTGTATACAACCACCGAGTCTTATCTCTTCTAAGTCGGACCCATTGGGGTTCTGTAAGACCCCATAAAATTTCAAGTCTAACTCAGTCCTTTATAGCGTGAAGAGGTCCAAGACTTAAAATTTTTTAGCAAAGTATTGACAATTAGTCTTATTTTTGGCCTCAATAATTCAATGGATTTATTTTAAATCATTATAACCTTAAAAATGTGGACTCGTAAATTGATTCATGATTAGAGATGTTAGTAGGTGTTCTCGAACGAGTTTTAGATTTTTCAAATGTCGTTTGAGGCACGTTTGGCAGTCTAAAATAGTAGATCGATGCAATCTCAATGCGTCGCATCGCCCATCGTGTCGAATAAGATTTTTCACTAGCCTTCAATGCAAATTCTAGTGAGCCAACACAATATCGATGCATCACATTAGCTATCGCATCGACAATCGATGCAGTGCGGCGCCCAGCGCGTAACTGGGCATAGTTTTTGCTCATTTAATTCCGCATCAAAAGGGGTAATTAAGTCATTTTCCCCACTCCTAATCAACCCCAAAACACAAAATTAATCATCCAAAAAAGAAAAATCACTCACTTTCTCTCAAATACTCTCAAGAACAAAACCCTAGGGAATTCAATTTAAAGTTCAAGCTCCAAGAACACAACAAAGATTTTCATGAATTTGATTATCAAGGTATGTTAGGTGTTCATCGTAGGGTTTTATTCCACCCATGGAGTTTAAGAACCCTTTTTAAAATCTCAAGTTAATAGTTTCATGAATTACATGTACAATTGGGTTGTTTTCATGGTCATGTTATTTGTATGGGTGTTCAATTCAAGATTTAATTGTAGTTCTCATGAGTATAAGATATCATGTATGAAATTATTGTAATCCCCATGTCATAACCCTTGAATTGTGAATTGATGGTTTTAGTCATGATGCATCAACATGTTATTCATGTCCAAGTACAAGATTATGCTTTCTAGGTGTTTGACAAAATGCTTAATTGAGTTAATTATGCATTTGTGATTCATTGGTGACCCTAGTGTTGAACTCATGCCATTACTATATGTTTAAATTACTATCATGCTAAAGATATTCCTTGCAACTGGTTGTTGGAATGACTATGTGAATTGAATAGTGTTATTATGACATGTTAGCATGTATTTTTTATTCATGTACAAGTTCATGACTTCCAAGTGCTTGATGAAATATCTCAATGATTGCATTGTGAACAGTTGACTATTGCCACATTTTCAAGTATTGCCATGTTCTATTAGTATTGATGCTATTGAGTCCTGAGGGTATTCAATACCCGACAATCTAGCTGTTTACTTAGAATTATAGTAATTACAACATAGTCTCAGTAATGTTATGAATAGTAGAATTCAGTCAGTTACAGAACTCAGTAAAATCAGTCCAGTTCATACAGTCAATACGATCGGTAATAATTCAGTCAAGCCTAGTATAGTCTAGTGATCAATTTAATGTCCTATTAGTTGGGAGTAGGATTCAGCACAGAGCGAACCTAGGGATGGGGGCATTCCTGCCAGCATAGGGTTTAATCCTTAGTAGTAGTCCCTACATTATAGAACTATATAGCCAGCATAGGGTAAGACTTCTTCCTACCAAACTAGGGTTGACGCAACCATAATATAAATTATAGGTCTTCCTGCTAGATTAGGGTTTACCCAGCCCTGTTAGTATCCCTTAGCAAGGTGCTAACACCTTTCCCACTGGGGTTACAGGTTGGACCTCAACTCAGCTTATATCGGGGTCTGTCGGTTAGATGAACACTCCCACAGTTCTAGTTCAAGTTCTAGACATAGTATAAAACTTAGTTCAATTCTACAGAATCAGGACTGTCAGAAATAGTCATCAAGTTATCAGTAATTTAATTATTTGAACTCTCAGATATTAGTCACTTAGTTATCAAAACTTAGTATCTAGTTTCAGTATGGTCTCGGATACAGTATATGTGCATAGTATTGCATACTAAGTAGTTACAGTAGTCTCAGTTATCCATGTACTCTCATTCAGTCATTTTCATATCATTCAGCCAGTCATTATCCCATGCATATAATCCCATGTATATCAACCTACCTTACTTAGAATATCAGTACATTTAAAGTACTGATGCATACCTTTTCTTTTGTGCTATGATGTTTCATATCATTGGTTCGGACGTACGAGCTCCAATTGTACTTAGTAGTTCAGATTATTAGCAGCGACTATAGTGGTGAGTTCTCAAATTTCAAGGACTGAGTTATTCTTTTTAGTATTTCAGTAGACTAATTTTATTTAGTTTTTTTGAGTTAGTTCGGGACTTGTCCCATTAACTCCCTATCCAGACAGTTAGAGACTTTTAGACTAGATTATTTTAGATAGTTGTTCAATTTTTTTTCAGTATTACATCTTTATTTTAGTATTGGTTTTTAATGTTTGGAAACTTATGACATTTCAATTATATTTACAGATTATTATAGTATTACTATTCAATGCTCACAGCAGGTACTAGTCATGGGTTAGCTTGTGGTCCTTCGGGGTCATAAGTACTGTATGACGTTCGGAGTACAGACTCGGGTTATTACAAACTTGGTATCAGAGCTTAAGGTTCAACAGAGTCCTATGAAGTTTGAAAGCCACATCTAGTAGGGTCTTGTGCATGGGTGTATAGCGTACCACACTTATGGACAAGAGGCTATGAGGCGTTTTAGGAAAACTTCCCTTCTTTTAGTATTCACGTTGTGTGAGTGACCATGAGATCAAGTTAAACTCTCTGTCTAATCTAAGTTTCCCTTCTGTTACAGAATATACCTCCCCCAAATACTAATGGAAGAAGAGTGGGAAACTAGCTAGCACCTTCGCCCATCCAGCCAGATCCCTTGGATGAGCATATTTCTCATGCAAAGTTCAGAGCAACTTTCACCACTCTTGCTCATTTTATGGCAGCCCAGAATAAATGTCTAGCTACTGTTCAGGCCAACCTAGTGGCCAATACTGCTGTAGCCAGAATTCAGGACTTCACTCGAATAAATCCTCCATCTTTTATAGGGTTTAAGTCTGAAGAGGACCCACAGTAATTTCTTGACATGGTGTAGAAAGTCACAGATATTATGAGGGTAACAACTAGTGAGAGCGCTGAGTTAGCTGCATATCAGTTGTAGGATGTGTCTCACTTATCATTTAAGTAGTAGAAGGTAGAGAGGGCTGCAGATGTAGGGCCTATTGAATAGGAGAAGTTTGCTACTGCCTTACTAGATATGTTCTTCTGGTTAGAGTTGAGAGAAGCTAAGGTGTTGGAAATTATTAACCTGAAGTAGAGTAGCATGATAGTGAATGAGTATTCTCTCAAGTTTACTCAGTGAGCTAGATATTCTTCTCATGTGGTAGCCGATAGCCAACCTAATATGAGTAAGTTTATGTCAGTAGTATCCGACAGTGTGGTCAAAGAGTGTAGGACCATAATCCTGATTAAGGAGATGGCCCTATCTAGATTGATGGTCCATGCTCAACAGATAGGGGAGAAAAAGACTAAGGAGAAAGAGAGGGAAAACAAAAGGGCTAGAATGGGTAGCTTCAACTTCGCTCAGCATAAGCCAGAGGGTGGTAATCATCCTCAGTTCCACCCAAAATCTTCAATTTCAGCTCCTTCCTCAGCCAGTGCTCTAGTGCCCAAATTCAAAAATGGTAATAAAGATAGGGCGTCAGGCTCTAAATCTCAAGGTAGTGTTAATAGTGCTCAAAAAAAATCCTTTTTTCCAGAAGTATCGCAGAAACCATCAGGGTGTTTGTAGAGCTGGCAACAATGTATGTTTTGAGTACGGCAAGCCATGTCATAGAATTAGAGAGTGCCCTTAGGTGGGTTCCCAAAGTCAGCATAGTTATCCCCCAGCTTAGTCCGGTCGCCCATCTCAGCAGGGTGCCGCTTCTAGTGCCACCAGGGGGAAAGGCCCAAATAGACTCTATGTACTTCAGTCCCGATAAGATCAGGAAAGTTCTTCTGACATGGTCATTGGTATGTTAGAAGTTTATTATTTACATGTTTATGTTTTGCTAGATCCAGGAACTTATTTGTCCTTTGTAACTTTTTACATAACTATTGACTTCAAAGTCAGTCCGGAACTCCTAGCATAGCCCTTCTCAGTCTCTACTCCAATGGGTAAATCTATCATAGCCCAGTGGGTATACAAGAACTGTTCGATTATGGTATCTCAAAAAGTAACTTCAGCAGATTTAATAGAGTTAGAGATGATATATTTTGACGTCATTTTGAGCATGAATTGACTTAATTCATGCTATTCTTCAGTGGACTATAGAAACAGAGTTGTCCACTTTCAGCTCCCGAATGAATCCGTCCAAGAATAGAGGGGTAGTACTTCATCCCTCAGGGTCAGCTTGTTTCCTACCTTAGGGAGAAAAAGATGATATCTATGGGGTGTGTCTATCATCTCGTTTGAGTTCACGACTCTAGTTCAGAGACCCCTAATCTTGAGTCAGTATCAGTAGCATGTGAATTTTGAGATGTATTTCTCGAAGATCTTCTCGGAGTTCCTTCCTAAAGGGAAATTGACTTTGGAATTGACCTTTTTCCAGATACTCATCCAATCTCTATTTTTCCATACAGAATGTCTCTAGTAGAACTCAAAGAATTAAAAGAACAATTGAAAGATATCTTAGATAAGGGATTCATCAGGCCTAGTGTTTCCCCATGGGGTGCACCAGTTTTATTTGTACGTAAAAAAGATGGTTCTCTCAAAATGTGTATTGATACCATCAGTTAAACAAAGTCATAGTCAAGAACAAGTATCCTCTTCCTAGAATTGATGACTTGTTTGACCAACTTCAGGGTGCCAATTAATTTTCTAAGATAGAACTTAGATCAGGCTGTCATCAGCTCAGATTCAGAGAATGTGACATTCTGAAGACTACTTTTAAAACTCAGTATGGTTACTTCAAATTCCTAGTCATGTCATTTGGTCTTACCAAATTCCCCAGCAGCCTTCATGGACTTGATGAATAGGGTGTTCAAGTAGTACTTGGACATGTTTGTCATAGTCTTCATTGATAATATCCTTGTCTACTCCTGTAGTGAACATAATCATACAGATCATCTCAGAATAGTATTACAAACTCTAAAAGCCCATCAATTATTTACCAAATTCAGTAAATGTGAATTTTAGCTAAGGTCAGTAGCTTTTCTTGGTCATATAATTTTCGGTGATAGCATTAGAGTTGATCCTCAAAAGATCAAAGCAATGAAAAACTGGCCCAGACCAATCTCGTTATCAAATATAAGGAGTTTCTTAGGTTTGGTTGGCTATTACCGATGGTTTGTCAAAGGATTTTAGTCTATTGCATCCCCCATGTACAGATTGACTCAGAAAAAAGTCAAATTCCAGTGGTCAGATTCTTGTGAGAAGAGTTTTTAGGAGTTGGAATCGACTCACTAAAACCCCAATTTTGACTTTACCAGATGATTTAGACGGATTTGTTGTGTATTGTGATGCTTCCAGAGTTGGTTTAGGGTGTGTTTTGATGTAGAAAGGTAAGGTCATAGCCTATAGAGTTGGTTTAGGGTGTGTTTTGATGTAGAAAGGTAAGGTCATAGCCTATGCCTCTAGACAGCTCAAGCCCCATAAAAAGAATTACCCCACCTATGATCTTGAGTTAGCAGCTGTGGTGTTTGCCTTAAAGATTTGGAGGCACTATTTGTATGGGGTATATGTTGATGTGTTTAAGGACCATAAGAGTTTTTAGTATATATTCTCTCAAATAAATTTGAACTTACATCAGAGAAGGTGGCTAAAGTTATTAAAAGATTTTGACATGAGTATTCAGTATTATCTGGGTAAGGCCAATGTAGTGGCTGATGATCTAAGCAGATTTCCATGAAAAGTATTGCTCACATGGAGGATGGTAAGAAAAAGTTAGTTCAGGAAGTTCACCAACTTGCTAGGTTGGATATTTGTTTGGTTGATTTATTTGAGGGTAGTGTATGGGTGCAGGATAGCTCAGAATCATCTTTGGTTGCTGACGTAAAACAAAAGCAAGATAGAGATCCTAGTTTAGTTAAGCTGAAAGAGTCAGTCAGAGATCAGAAGGTAGAGGTTTTCTTCCAAGGAGAAGATGGTGTGTTATATTGCTAGGGTAGACTGTGTGTGCCATGTGTGGATGGCATGAGGCAGAGGTGCATAGAGCACATTACTCAGTTTACCCAGGGGCCACTAAGATGTACCGCAATTTGTGGGAGGTCTATTGGTGGAGTGGGATGAAGAGAGACATTGCAGAGTTTGTGGCTAAGTGCTCTACATGTCAGTAGGTTAAGATTGAAAATCAAAAGCCTAGTGTGTCTATACAGGAATTTAGTATTGCTAAGTGGAAGTGGGAGGAAGTGAACATGGATTTTGTGATGGGTTTGCCCCGTACTCGTCGCCATCATGATTTGATTTGGTTCATTATGGATAGGATAACCAAGTCATCCGATTTCTTACCAGTTCATACCTCTTATTCAGCTGAGGATTATGCCAAGATCTATGTTAGAGAGTTGGTCAGGTTGCATGGAGTTTTGTTAACCATCATCTCAGATAGAGGTACACAGTTCACCTCTTACTTTTGGAAAGCCTTCCAAAAGGGTCTTGGTTCCCAAGTTCACCTCAGTACAACCTTCCACCCTCAGACAGATGGTCTAGCAGAAAAGACCATTTATACTTTGGAAGATATGTTAAGGGCCTGTGTTGTCGACTTTAAGGGCAGTTGGGATGACCACTTTTCTTTTATTGAGTTTGCGTATAGTAAAAACTATCATTCCAGTATTCAGATGGCTCCATTGGAGGCTCTTTATGGGAGAAGATGTAGATCTCCCATTGGTTAATTTAAAGTGGGCAAAGCCACAGTGGTAAGTCCTGACTTGGTGTTTGATACCTTAAAAGAGTTTAGTTAATTAGGGAACAACTTATGACAGCTCAGAGCCAACAGAAGTCATATGCAGATATGAGAAAAAAGATCTCAAGTTTGAGATTGGAGATTTTGGGTACTTAAAAATCTCTCCCATGAAGGGAGTGAATAGGTTTGGCAAAAAGGGGAAGCTCAGTCCCATATATATTGGTCCTTACCAAAGCTATTTCGGAAAGGTAGCATACGTGCTTGAGTTGCCTTCAGACTTAGCTTCAATACACCCAGTGTTTCATATCTCCTTGCTAAATAAATGCATTGGTGACCCAACAATTGTAGTCCCTATAGAGAGTATAGATGTTCAGAATACCCTCGCTTACGAGGAAGTTCCAGTTGAAATCCTTGATCACCAGGTTCGTAGACTAAGGAACAAAGAAGTTCCTCTAGTCAAAGTTCTTTGGCAGAATCAGTCCATTGAGGGAGCTACTTGGGGAGCAGAAATAGATAAGCGAACCAAGTATCCTCACTACTTCTCCACAAACTCACACTCAACCCAAGGTAACAGTTTTATTAGATTTACTCAGTTCCATGCTTAGATTTCCTTTACAATCTTGGTATCAGTTTCAGCTACATAGCATTTTCATATTATTTATATCTCATGAAATAGCTCAGCCATATGTCATGTCTTCAGAATTCAGTCATTTTTCAGTTATGTATGTTTAGCATGAAAATTCAATTTATCAGTAGTTCAGTCATGTAATCATGTTTTAGTTGTACCTGTTTAATATATAAACTCAGCCTATCAGTACTCTTAGCTTAGTTAGTCTCATTTGAGGATGAATGTTTCCAAGGGGGAGATATTATATGACCCCGTAAAATTCCAAACCTAACTCAGTCCTTTATAGAGTGAAGAGGTCCCAGACTTAAAAAATTCCAGCTAAGTATTGACACTTAGTCTTATTTTTGGACTTAATAATTCAATGGATTTCTTTTCAATCATTATGACCTTAAAATATTGACTCATAAATTGATTCATGATCAGGGATATCAATAGGTGTTCTCGAACGAGTTTTAGATTTTTTAGACATCGTTTGAGGCACGTTTGGGAGTCCAAAATAGTGGATCGATGCAATCTCAACGCGTTACGTCGCCCATCGCGCCGACTAAGATTTTTCACCAGTCTTTAGTGAAAATTCTAGTGAGCCAATACGATATCAATGCATCACGTTGGCTATTGCATTGACCATCGACGCGGCACGTCTCCCAGCATGTCATTGGGCATGGTTTCTGCTCATTTAATTCTGTATCCAAAGGGGTAATTAAGTCATTTTACCCACTCTTAATCAGCCCTAAAACACAAAATTAATCATCCAAAAGAGAAAAATCACTCACTTTCTCTTAAATACTCTTAAGAACAAAACCCTAGGGCATCCAATTTTAAGTTAAAGCTCCAAGAACACACCAACAATTTTCATAAATTTGATTACCAAGGTATGTTTGGTGTTCATCCTTGGGTTTTCTTCCACCCTTGGAGTTCAAGAACCCTTTTTAAAATCTCAAGTTAATAGTTTCATGAATTACATGTATTAATTGGGTTGTTTTCATGTTCATGTTGTTTGTATGGATGTTCAATTCAAGATTTAATTGTATTTCTCATGGGTATAAGATATCATGTATGAAATTGTTGTAATCCCTATGTCACAACCATTGAATTATAAATTGATAGTTGTAGTCATGATGCATCAACATATTATTCATGCCCAAGTACAAGATTATGCCTCCTAAGTATTTGACAAAATGCTTAATTGAGTTAATTGTGCATTTGTGATTCATTGGTGACCCTAGTGTTAAACTCATGTCATTACTACATGTTTAAATTACTATCATGCTAAAGCTATGCCTTGCAAGTAGTTGTTGGAATGCCTATATGAATTGAATAGTGTAATTATGACATGTTAGCATGTATTTTCTATTCATGTACAAGTTCATGACTTTGAAGTGCTTGATGAAATATCGCAATTGCATTGTAAATAGTTGACTATTGCCACATTTTCAAGTATTGCCATGTTCTATTAGTATTGATACTATCGAGTCCTGTGGGTATTCAATACCCGACAATTTAGCTGTTTACCTAGAATTACAGTAGCTACAGGATAGTCTCAGTAATGTTATAAATAGTAGAATTCAGTCAGTTACAGAACTCAGTAAACTAAGTCTAGTTTAATTAGTCAATACGATCAATGAAAGTTCAGTCAATCCTAGTACAGTCTAGTGATCAGTATAATGTCCTATCATTTGGGAGTGGGATTCAGTATTTAGCGAACCCAGGGATAGGGTCATTCCTACCAGTATAAGGTTTGACCCTTAGTAGCAGTCCCTTTTTTACAGAACTACATAGCCAGTGAGGGTAAGATGTATTCCTGCCAGACTAGGGTTGATACAGCCATACATATAAATTATGGGTCTTTCTTCCAAATTAAGGTTTACCAATCCCTGTTAGTATCCCTTGGCAAGGTGCTAACACCCTTCTAACTGGGGTTACAGGTTGGACCCCAACTCAACTTATATCAGGGTATGTTAGATAAACACTCCCACAGTTAAGTTTTAGTTCCAGACTCAGTATAGAACTCAATTTAGTTCTACATAATTAGCACTATCAGAAATAGTCATCCACTTATCAATAATTCAATTATCAGAACTCTCAGATATCAGTCACTCAGTTATTAGAACTCAATATTCAGTTTTAGTATGGTCTCGGAGATAATATATGTGTAAGTATTGAATACTCAGTAGTTACAGTAGTCTTAGTTATCCATGTACTGTCATTCAGTCATGTTCATATCATTCAGTTAGTCATCATCTCATGCATATAATCCCATGTATATCAGCCTACCTTACTTAGTATACTAGTATCTTCAAAGTACTGATGCATACCTTTTCTTTTATGCTATGATATTTTATATCATAGGCTCAGATGCACGGGCTCTATATTGTACCTAGTAGTTTAGATTATTAACATCGACTACAGTAGTGAGTCATCATATTTTGAGGACCGAGTTATTCTTTTTAGTATTTTAGTAGACTCATTTTATTCAGTTTTTGGAGTTAGTTGGGGACTTGTCCCATCAACTCACCATCCAGATAGTTAGAAGCTTTCAGACTAGATTATTTCCGATAGTTGTTCAGTTTTCTTTTTAGTATTACATCAGTATTTTAGTATTGGTTTTCAATATTTGTGAACCTATGGAATTTCAGTTATACTTTCGTATTATTACAATATTACTATTTAGTGCTCACAGCAGGTACCAGCCATGGGTTAGCTTGTGGTCCTTTAGGATCGTAAGTACCATATGACATCTAGGGTACAGAGTCGGGGTGTTACAGGTTCAAAATTCACATAATCTTTGTAATTTTAATCCTATGTCTCAAATCAACCTTACCAATACATCCCTCGGTATAGATATTTTACAAGGTGCCTTATTTTCTCATTAAAATCAGAATGTCTTAGTAGTACTAATGTCTTATGAATATGCATGCATTATTGGAGGATGTAATACTCAAAACCAATCAGTGTGAAGATCAAAATCCATTCAATACATGTATAAGTGAGCTCAGTATCAACTCAATGTATCAATAATTCATGATATAAGTTTTCACTTGGCACCACCAAAATAAATAATCATGTAGTCATCAATATTATTATTTCTAACCCTACACTCGGGTATCACTATAATGAATATGAAATTAAGGATCATATAAGGCCTAAAATGTCAAGTCAAGTCCCCACTCGAGCGATACAATACTAGATAAGGCATTTAATGCACCAAGCATGACCAATAGCATCAAATCTATAATGATGCTCACTTAAAACTCACGTAGGAAATATAAAAAAAATCATAAATCATCATAATGAAGTCCACTAACAAGATTCAATATCAAAAATAGGCATTTAATATCAATAATGTGAGAATCACTAAGCTATCTCTCTATATTCTGGCTAAGGATATTTACAATTAGTAATACTAGGGAATCAAGCTAATAATTTAACTCTAATACATCAAAGACTTCGGTACCCGTGAAGATACTTGCAATTTCACTTGAGCGGGAACCACCAATCCTAAGAGATACACAACATACACCAAATAAGCATAAACACATAACCACTTTGGAAAAAGTCAAGGTATATCTCAACTTGATGTAAATGAATATTTGTAAGACCAAACACTGTCCCAAGCCCTATTTGTAAGCTTAAATCCCTTGAATAAACACTAATTGCATTCAATCTAATCAAATATGTCATTTACAAGTCAAAAGAAAGCTAATGATACCCATATTAACCCTATTTAAGACAGGTCCAAAATGTATTTAAAAAATAAGTTTGAAAACAAAAAAGAAATTAAAATTTATTTAAGAATAATGTTCCCTATATAAAAAGGAGTTTTTAGTTGAAAATCCAAGCAAAAACAAGTCAAAATCAAACCTCAAATTAAAGAAAAACTTATTTAATAATTTAACGGCAAAACAATAGATTTTAAGATGGTATTAATAAAGCGTGATAGAATAAAGGTTTAGGAACTTATGTATGGAATAAATCCTAAGAAATTCTTTGAAATTGCCTTACATCAAGATCCCTTGTGTGAAAAATGATAAAAATAGGATTTTGATCAAGAAAAAGACTTAAATTATGCCCAGACATAAAATAGCCTGCACGAACATGGACCCCTAGGTCGCAAACGCAAAGATTAACCCGAACCAAGTCACACCTTCACGGTCAAGCCTTCACAAACTCAATGAAGACCCAAACCGGACCCACCTAAACTTTCGCGAATGCAATCAGGACACTTTGGTTGCGATGAACAAAGAAGCTACCTTTTGTAAATGTGGTCCCACCATAAAGTTCATAATGTCCAATATTTTCCTTCTATGTGAATGTGGCCAAGGGCCCAACGATGCATAGAAGGATTGGTAGAGACATCAAAAACAACTACTTTAGCAACACACTTGATTAAAAAACTATCCAAACGGACCTTTGTAATTCGTTTTGGGACCCCATAGAAATAAACCAATAACATAACTAGGCTCATTGCAACTTTTTGGATTCATTGGCGATGTGAGATTTTTTTAAAAGGACTATTTTAAATAAATTAATCCTCAATATCCCTTTAAGGGTAAATTTAACTAGTTTTCAAACAAAAGTTAGAAATGTAGAATAAGGGCTTAGGACCCGAACTAACCATGCTGCTAATTCCAAATTGATATGTCAAAACTAATGAAACTATCTGAGTCATTATCGAGGACTGGGATCATAAAATATTGATCAAAGTCAGACTAACCCCTTTTAAGGGTGTTCAAACCTATAATTCATTTAAAATACTTTCAAATATCAAAAAACGTGTCAATCATTCTCATAACTCATAAATGAGATAAAGCAGCCATGGAAAAGGAAAAATGATCAAAATAAGAAATTCCTAAATTTCAAGAAGAGGGTCATTAGGAAACAATCTTATGTAACCAGAGAAAATCGAATCTAGAGGGACATATAATCTTTAAAATTAAAATTGGTGAAAAGTTTGACCAGTCCAAGTAAAATCTTTTTTAATTAGTGATTAAGTTAAATTGGGGTACAAAATGTAATTCCTAAAATTCTTAAACTTTTAAAATATACAAAATACCCAATTCCCAAAATATATTCTTACTTTACTGATTTTATTTCACTTAACTCTTTCTTTTCTAATGCTTCTCTCTTCTCTCAAAAAGATTTTATCCTCAGTTTCAACTCCATCACTAATGCCTTAATTACCTCTGTTTCTAAGTTAAGTTTTCAATTTTAAAGGTAAAAATCTTCTCTTTTATATCATAGATAGGGTTTCATCTATTTTTTAGAAAGAATTTACTGATTTGAATTTTCTTTCTCTCATAATTAGGATTTTATCCATTTTTATGAAAGAGCCTATTGATTTTGAGAATATGTCTTTGGATTCATAGGGTTTTTTGTAGTGTTCTGTTTTGATTTTATTTTTTAATGGGTTTGTTTGAATTAAACACTGAATGCATTTATTAATTACTGTAGTATTTAATTTACTGTAGTACTTATTGGAATATATTTGGGAATTTTCCAATAATTATTGTATCTTGCTAGGAATTTAATTGCAGTTAGTTCATATGCTACAACAAGTATGTTAGTTGCGGAAAGCTTCATAGCAATTGCTGAAATACGCTTAGCAAATATGTAGTTGTTGATCATTTCATAGGAACTACTAAATTAAGTTACAGCAAGTACGTTAGTAGTTGAACGTTTCATGGCAATTGCTTAATCATGCTATAGTAAATGTCTTAGTTGCTGAATATTTCATATTAATTTCTACATTAAAACAACTAATATTGAGTTATAATAAAATGAACTTGTTGAGTATTTCATAGCAATTACACTTAGTTTTATAATTTGACTATTTTTGAAGATTTTTATTTGACGTCGTAATGAATTATTTAGGATTCAGGTATAGTAATAGTAGTTTTTTTGTATATTTAAAATAGTACATAAATTTCAAGCATATTATTATTTTACCTAATAGTAGGATTGATGCATAGTAGTATTATTTAGGGATTGAGGTGTAGTAGTAGTAGTTTCTCACTTATTTTGGTTGTTGATGAACTTTTTGCTGAATGTGACTTTATTTAATTTAATTTAAACTTGACAATGTTGTAAGATTTTTTTTGTAGGGATTAAGTTTGATTTCTTTAATGTTGTTAGAAACTACTATTTTGTTTGTTAGAGAGTCTTTTTTGTTTCTCATTTTACTAGGTCAATGAAATTTCTATTCTCGTTTACTGGTCCTATTCTTCTTTTTAAGCTCTAGATATTGTAATTTCTTATTATATATTAAATGAACAAAATTTTAGGTTTTAGAAACTACAGTGGTTATCTTTCAACTTATATTATTGCTTGATTGCATAGTTAATTGGTAATCACATTAGTGTTGACTATTGAGGTACAATTATTGCCATGTAGTCAATTACATTATAAATCTCGCCCCTTAATCAACCTTAATCAATGAACATAAAATAAAATATCTAAGAAAAATAGTAATAGTAATAATAATAATAGCGGCAATAATATAACAACTCTGATCTTAGATAATATAGAATTGGACAACAATGACCTACACACACTTGATGTAATGTTCCAACTAATGAGCTATGACAATTATCAAGAGTTGACCCAATATTTTTGTATGTCTTCCATAATTTTTTTTATATTTCTAGTGAAAATTAAGTCTCTTTTCCAACGTACCTACCCTGTCGTACAACAATGTGTAGATACCGATTTCTACAATAGAGTTCTCAACTTGCACTGTATGAATTGCTTATTCTTCTTTTCTAAATTTTATTTGTGTTATAACATTTTAATAGTATTACTTTTTATATGTAGTTGTGCATCCATGAATAAGTCCCACACCTAGTGAAATGAAGATGAATTTCCTCACTAGGTTTGTGCCTATGCAAGTAACTAAGGATGAAAAGATTGAAAAGCTTGAGAGAGATTTGAAGGGTATTGTGGCTATTAAAAGAGATTGTACAATTGTTGAAAAAGATTTTGATCATTCAAGGACACTTATTGTAGGTCGTAATGATACTGATGTATGTGTTTTATTGAAATATATATGTTGTGCATTGAATTTATTATAGCAGCTGTTGGAATATGTTGAGAATTTTTCAATAATTACTGTAAGTTGCTAGAAATTTAATAGCAATTGCTTCATATGCTACAATAAGTACATTAGTTGTTGAAAGTTTCATAGCAATTGTTGAAATGTTACAGTAAGTAGTTAATTGCTGAATGCTTCACAACAATTATTGAATTATGCTACAATAAGTACATAAGATAATGAATGTTTCAAAGAAATGGTTGAATTATGATACAACAAGTACGCTAGTTGCAGAATATTTTATAGCAATTGCTGCACTAAAACAATTAAAATGGAGTTATATGAACATTAATTGATTGAATCAATCACATTTAATGATAAATAAAGTGATATTAGTCAAATTTAAGTTCAAAAGTTAGATTACAATGAAATAGTAATTTGAGATATGCTAGACAATCAATTAAACTATTACTAATATAATCCACTAAAATTAAGTTAAATGATCACTAATTGATTAAATCAATCACATTTAATGATAAATAGAGTGATATTAGTCTAATTTAGGTCCAAAAGTTAGATTTTATAGTTATCAAATATAATGAGATAGTAATTTGAGATATACTAGTCGATTAATTAAACCATTGCAAATGTAATCAACAAAAATTAAATTAAATAATAACTGATTTGATCAATTATATTTAATGATAAATAGGGTAGTGTTAGTCTAATTTGAGAATAAAAGTTAGATATGATTGCGATCTTAATTGAATTTGCTACAACAATTACTAAAATATGCTACACCAAGTACATCAGTTGTAGAAAATTTCATAGCAATTGTTGAATTATTGTAAGACCCCACAAAATTCTTAGCTTAATTTAGTCCTTTAAGCTTGTTAAGGGGGTCCTAGACTTAGAAAATTCTTGCTAAGTATTCAGAGTTAGTGTTATTTTAGCCTTTGAAAGTTGGCAATACTATTTCATGACCTTTATGTCCTTTAAATATTGATATTTGAGTTAATTCATGATCAGGAATATCAGTGGAGATTTCCAGACAAGTTTCAAATTTTACAGACCTCGTTAGACCAGATTTGAGTGCCTAAAACAGTGGATTGACGTGATCTTGATGCATCGCATCGACCATCGCATCGATAAGATAGTTTTTCACCGGCTTCAGAACAAATTTCAATTAATCAATGCAGACTTGACACGAAGCATTGGCTATTGCATCGATGCCAAAGACGCGGAATTTACATGCATTAAGAGGCCGCATCGTCAGGGTTAATTAAATCTTTTTTCCATGCCCCTCAGCCCTTAAAACTCAAAATTAAACCCTTTGGAGGGCAATTATACTCATTCATTCTTAAAATTTCTCTAGAACAAAACCCTAGGTTTTCAAATTTCAAATCAAGAACTCACCTCATCAACTAAGGGATTTGAAGTGTTCATCCAAGGGTCCTTTCCACCCTTGGAATCCAAGAAACTATTTTTAAACTTCAAGTTTATGAATTTCATGAATTCCATATTGGGTTTGACTATGTTCATGTTTATAATGATTAATTGGGATGCTAATCCATGTTTTATGATATATCTCATGTGAGGTTAATTGATATGTATGTAATATCATGAGGATCGATGTAAAACCCTTGAAATTGTCAATGGGGATTTGAATTATGATGTCTACTTGTTTTTTAGTGTTATGTGCATATGTATGCTCACTAAGTGCTTGATGAATTGCTCATGTGAACTAATAAGGGAAAGAAATCATGTCATGCTAGCTTATTTACAAGTTATACCATGCAAGAGTTTGATAAGATGTCTCTATAGATGCATAAGGAATTCAATGTGTATGCTTATGCTAAGCAAGATCATGTAATGCTTTATTTTCATGCTATCGAGTTTTGGGGGTATTTAATACCCCAAAACTTAGCTATTTACTTAGATCCAGTGTCAGTTATGAAGTAGTCTCAGCAGTGACTCAATCAGTAGAACTCAGTCAGTTATAGAAACCTAGGAAATCTTAATAGTGTTCGTAATTTAGTCACAGTACTCAGCGTAGACCTTAGTATCACTCTATTCTCAGTCAGTTAGAAGAATTCAGTAGTATTTTATCATTCCATGGAACTCAGTAAACTTAGTTCAGTTTAGTTAAATAGTAATATTAGTAACAATTCAGTCCGGTCTAGTACAAACTAGAAATTAGTTCAGTGTCCGTTCAGTTGGGAGTAGGATTCAGCATTGAGCGAACCCAGGGATGGGGGCATTCCTATCAATAGAGGGTTTGACCCTTAGTAGCAATCCCTACGTTACAGAAGTATGTAGCCAGCATAGGTTAAGATATCTTTCTACCAGATACTAGGAGGGTTAATATATCTTATTTGAGTTTTCCTACCAGCGAGGGTTGATGGAAGAGCTTCCTGTCAAAGAAGGTTAACACACAACTTATCTTTACCCGTGGTACGGCATTGATACCCTTCCAAATGGGGTTACAGGTTGGAACCCAAATTAGTTAGAAAAGGGGCATGTTAGTTAGATGATTACCCCCCACAATCTCAGTTTCAGTCTCAGTCTCAGAATAGAACTCAGTTCAGTTCTATAAATTTAGGACTATCAGATATAGTAACTCAACTTAGTATGGAACTCAATATAGTTCCACAGAATCAGGACTATCAGATACAATCATTCAGTTATCAGTAATTCAATATCAATATACTTAGATAATAGTTAATCAGTATTCAAACTCAGTATTTAGTATTATCACAATCATAGTTACAACATACGTATTAATGCCTGTACTCTTACTTAGTCATACTCATGTTATCTAGTTATTATTGTTCATGCATATGAACCCATGCATTTCAACGTACCACACTGATCATACCAATACATTCAAAGTACTAACACATGACTTTCTTTTGTGCTATAATATCTTATATCATAGGTTTAGATGTACGAGCTCCAGATCATTCTTAGCAATTCAAATTTTCTGCAATTAATGTAGTGGTGAGTCCTTATAATTTGAGGACATGATTGTTTTCAGCATTTTAGTTTATTTTCAGTAGTCAGAGTTAGTTGGGGGCTTGTCCCATCAACTCTACAGTTTATACAATTAGCTTATGCCTCTATTTAGTTGAAGATGCATAAGTAGAATTATTCAACTCATGACTTGGAGTTTATGGCAATGGTGTTTGCATTTAAAATAATGCATCACTATTTGTACAAAGTGCATGTAGATATCATTTCTGATCAAAAGAGCATGTAATATGTGTTCACTCAGAAGGAGTTGAATGTCAGGAAAAAGAGATGGCTTGAGCTACTCAAACACTATGACATGAGTCTACACTACCATACAGGTAAGACTAATATGGTTATTGATGCTCTTAGCATGTTATTTATAGAAACTAGATCATGTGGATGTGGATAAGCAGGAGTTGGTGAAAGATGTTCACCATTTGGCTAACCTTGGAATTCACCTCTTGGACTCTGAAGATGGTAGCGTGTTTGTTTAAGAGGTGGCAAAGTCATTTCTTGGTGATGAGGTAAAAGAGAAGCAAGTGTTAGATCCTATCTCAATACAAGTAAAGGGGTATGTAGGTGGGCAAAAAATGATGGCCTTCGAGGATAGTAGGTATGGTACTTTGCGGTACCAAGGGAGGTTCTGTGTACCCGATATAGATAGGTTAAGAGAGAGAATCTTGGCCGAGGCTCATAAGTTGCATTACACCTTTCATTCTATTTCGACGAAAATATATTATGATCTTAAGGAGATCTATTGGTGGAACAATCTAAAGTGAGATGTGGCCAGTTTTGTGGTTAATGTATGGTATTCCAAAAATTAAAGGTTGATCATTTATAGCCCAAAGGGTTATATCAAGAAATTGAGTTTCCCGTGTAGAAGTGAGAAGTAATTAATATGGATTTTGTTACCGGTCTTCTTGGTTTAGAAATCAGTTTGATCCTATTTGGGTTATCGTGGATAAGATGACTAAGTCTGCTCACTTCTAACTAGTGAGGACTAACTTTTTGGCGGAGAATTATGCAAAATTATTCATTGAGGAAATTATGAAGTTGCATGGGGTGCATATTTCCATCATGTCAGATCGTGGTGCTCAGTTCTCATTGTACTTTGGGCATTCATTTCAGAAAGGTTTGGGGACCAGAGTGATCCTTATTATGGCTTTTCACCCATAGTTGGATGGGTAAGCAGAAAGGACTATTCGAACATTGAAAGATATGCTTCAAGATTGCCTGATTGACTATGGTAGTAGTTGGATTTATCATTTACCACTTATAAAGTTTGCGTATAATAATAGCTACCACTCTTTTATTGGGATGGATCAGTTTAAGACCTTGTATAGTAGAAGGTGTAGGTCTCCTATTAGGTGGTTCGAGGTTGGTAAGGCAGAGATGTTTGGTTCGTATTTGGTTCACCAAGCCATGGAGAAGGTGAAGGTGATTCAGGATAGGCTTAAAGCTGCCCAAAGTTGCCAAAAATCCTATGTGGATGTGAGGCATAGGGAGTTAATGTTTGAGTTTGGAAATTGGGTGTTCTTGAAGGTATCTCCCATGAAGGAAGTGATGCGGTTTAGGAAAAAATGGAGGATCAGTCCCCGATATGTCAACCCATACTTGGTCTTAAAGAGGGTTAGTAGTGTTATGTATGAATTGGAGTTACCCTCTAGTTTGAGTTCCATTCATTCGGTGTTCCACGTGTCGATGTTGAGGAAGTATGTGGGTGATCCGTCGCTTATTGTGTCTATCAAGAATATTGGTATTTTAGATTCCTTGTCTAATAAGGAAGTCCCAGTTAAAATCTTGGATCAGCAAGTTCATCAGTTGCAGACAAAAGACGTAGCTTCGGTAAAGGTTCTATGGAGAAACCACAAGATTGAAGAGGCTACTTGGAAGCCGAAGAGGACATATAGTCCAATTATCCGTTCCTATTCCTAGTTCTGGCAAATTGTGCTTAAGGTATGTGCTTTTCTTAACATCTTTGTTTTCTTGTCTTTGTTAAAGGGATGTTGTAAATTCCTTGGTATTTTTGTTTTCTGTCTTAAAGGTCAGAGTAGTGATGTTTGGGGTCTAATTGTGCTGGTAAATACTTTATCACATTATTCGAGGTCGAATGATCCAAGTAGGGGAGAATTAAAACACCCTAAATTTTGGCTCTTGAAAATTTCTTGAGCTTTGAGCTTATTGTCATAGTTACGACTTGACCCCACAATTCGTAGGGTTTCTTGACGGGTCAGGTGACCCTATTCATAAGGTGACTAGTGTGTGGTGTAGAGTTTCTATCTTAGGTATGATTTGTGGGCATGAGCCATAAAGACTCATGATGAGTTGTTAGGAGGAGTCGTAACCAAATAATGAAAGTTTGTGGCTTAATTCTACTTTGAGTATAAGTGTCTCACTAATAGCCGTAGGGATATGTTACGAGTCATGGGATGAAATCGTAGGATGTCCAGTGTACACCCCAAATGGGTTCTATGTTAATTATGACTAGGACCTACGAATCGTAGGGTTTCGTTATGAGTTACTTGGTGGAGTTGTATGGATGGAAGTTTGTGTGCTTTGTAAGACTATCTTGGTTATGACTCATGGTTGCGAGTTGTAAGGAGGAGTTACGAGTCAACGGTTGACTCGTAGTCATAGGTGATATTTTTTCAGCTTTTAAGTTAAGGGCATTATGGACATTTCCATTTTCACCCAACTTGAAACTCACGTCTTATAACCTCTTTAGGTTATCCTTGGCCTTCATAAACACATTAAATAGACTCTTAAAAACTCTCAAAGCCTCAAGGTTAGGAACCCTTAAGGTTTTTAAGAGATTAACTAATTGAGACTTCCAAGGGTGATTTCTCTTCGTACTTCTTGGTATTTAAGGCATGTTACTCTTCCGTAATTATCAATTTTGTAAAAGCATGTGATTTAAAGTATTGTTTATAGAATATGGGTACTGGGTTTTGAACTATGGGTTGAGGGTTTTTAATATAAATTGTTTAAATGTTTCTTCCATGATATTTATGAAACTACTGTATTTAAATTGATGATTAGTAAATGCATTGCGGTGCATGGAAATGGTGGATAGAAGTAGGGTTACAATGGAATAGCCAAATTGATTATTTTTGTATGAAAATTTGTAATAAACTCAACCCACTTGCATAATTGATTTTGATTTATTCATTACCACCTGGCTTAACTTATTTCTTGAAACTAATGCATGGTATAAATGGTTAAATGATTAAGCATGGTTTTAAAATCCTTATAAGGTGCAATGAAATACGCTAAGTGAATGATTTATGAAAACCTTGTGGGGTACATGGGAATCTCCCAAGTGATTTTAATAATGAAGTCTTCGGGGTACATAAGAATTCCTTAAGTCTTGGCTTAATGATATTGCTTGCAAGTTATAGTACATATGATGATATCACTTAATAATGCCTTAATAATTGACTCCTGGAATTGGTGGTCTGGTTATGTGTTAAATATTTTAATTGGACAATAATGGGGGTTGTGATAGCTAGCCGTGAATACGTGAGTCCAAAAGGTGGACACTGAAAACTCATATTTGTCGACATGAAGGTTGGTCTTGATGATCATGTGTTTGGGGGGTACAAAGGAATCCCCCAAGTCTATACATGTATATATGTTTCATGGAGGGCAAAGGGTACAAGGAATCCCCAACCATTTATGATATCTTCGATTCATGCTGCTAGCGCGTACTGCGTCTCATTCTGGGGGTAACACTGGACCCATATAGCTCGTGGGTGGATTTATGACGGTAAAGCTACACAACCAAGATTAAGGTTTTTAAATGCATGCTAAACCTTGTTCCCTATCTCAGCATGGTATATATGTATATATGTATTCGCATATGATTATGTGCATTAGTTTGACTTGACTTTGGATTGATGACATTACTTTATCTTTATCCCTGAGTTACATGCTAGAATTCACCCTGCTAACCGTCTTCGGATGCTGTATTCCCATGCGATGCAAGAACCGGCCATACTTACACTCCTCTTGCTCAATGACTAGGTGATTTGAGAACAACTTTTGAGTCAGACTAAAGTGGTGAGCTTCTATACTTTGGAAGACCTCATTTCATGCATTGAATTTCTTTATATATTTACTATTCCTTTGGTCTTGGTTTTGGCTATGGTTGGGGGCATGTACCAACTGGATATTCTTTGATTTTGATTAGAGGATTTGGCAGACTACGGTGGGCATGGGCGGTGTTGATATCAGTGTTGACATTGGCATTGGTATTGGTTGTGAATGGTTGGTTTTGATTATAGACTTATTATAATGTTTTTAAATTGATATTCTCTTATCTTATTATATGTTCGAAATTCATCTAACTCGGGGTGTAAGATGGGTGATGATTTAAGTATTGAGGTGGTCTCCAATCCTGATTGGAGTTGAGATGTCGACAGGGCCATACCCAAGTTCGGGCTGTGTCAGATAAACCTTTTTTTTTTCTCTTTAGGAACTAGGATTTTAGTTAAAATTTGAGTTAAAATATAAATGATTAGAACTTATTCAAAAGAAAGAATCACTTATTTTACATTTTAACTCTTTTTTATCACCCTTAATTAATTCTCCCTTCTAACTGCTTGCAATTTTCGAAGGACAACAGAAGAAAGAGCATACTTTGACAACAACAAATACACTGGATTTGTTGTTGTTGTAACAGAAGAAAGAAGACCTATGACAAAAACATACTTTGAATTGCGAACTGTGAGACTTTACGTGGCTGCATTTGCTCGTTCTTTTTGAAGGCAAAATTCTCGAAACTTCAAATTATTTTTTTTCTTGTACTATTTATTTAAAGTTACACAAAAAGGCATTACCTACTCTTTACATCAGTTTATGTAAATTTGTCATACTTAAGGATATAGTTTTGGATGATAATATACATTAATTAAGATTATGTGATGAAGATGTGTGTAAAAGATATATGTCGTGTATTTATTTAATGAGCGTAAATGTCCATCACATTTCATCCTGATTGGAATTTGTTTCAAAAACTAATTGCTAATTACTTTGAGAAAGGAAAGATTTTTCTCCTTAGCTTTCTTTTCCTGGAGTTTTCATCTCTACAAATTTCAAAATAGTAATGAGTGAACTGTACATCACAGATCATGCTCATACTCTACTTTTATTTATTAACAAACACGATTATTTAATTCTTCAAATAGCATTATGGTTTCTGCATTAAATCATTCAGCAAACTGAAAATAGATTGATTTTTTGGTGTCAAGAGGATGTAATCTATAACAACTCTGAATTTTTGCTTCGAACCTCATGCTACACATCGCATGTGCTTCTTAGCCAATGGTACTGCTGAAAACTTGATATGTCGAAGGGAGGAGAATGTTACTGACTCGTAAAAAATCGATAAGCATGAATAATATAATACAGGGGTCCAACATAGAATTTGGATGGACATGACTTTGATATCATGTAAAGAATGAATCTTAGGCCTAACTCAACCTCAAAAGGTAGCGCATGAGCGGAAAATTGCTCAAGTCCATACAAGGAGACCAAGTACCCATTCTTCTTTTAGGACTCTTAACAATGCCCATGTAATCTTACAAGTAGAGTCTGGGAAGAGTAGGATGTATGTAGACTTTAGCCCTATTTTTGGATAGAGAGGTTGTGTCTAGGAGCATGCATGCCTTGCCAATTTCACCTAAATCTAGAAACCGGATCAAAGTCTCTGTCATGGTATAGCCATGCCATGTATATGCAATAGTGGGTAAAATAATTTCTTCCGTCCTGGCATCCTAAATTGAGTGTTACCGATACCATTTTGTCTCCAAAAAATTGCAAAACAGGGGGAAAAGCCATAACTTCGTAAGATTAAAATGCAAAAAAGGAAGATGCTCAACGAGAAAGAAAATAATTCCGGTGAAGTGGAATTTGAGAATAGTTCTGCAGTGGTTCCTTTCCAGTTTCCATACGGTATACACAACAAGGAAATACAAGTGTTGATCAAAATATTTTGAGAAATATTTTCTCTAGGAAAACAAGTTCCTTAAAAATGAGAAAAATATCTGCCCTAGTGGGACTAGAGAAAATAAGTTCTATAAGCAACCTTCCAAGCTTATTGTCTCCTCCCGTTGCCCAAATCCCTACCCCCAAGCTCCCACTCTCCAACCTCATCCCACCCCTATAGTGTTTCCTAGATCACAGATAAATGATCTTGGAACAATAATTTTATTTTTCATTTACATACCAAATGCTAGAAAATAAGTAAGAAACTCACTTTTTTTTCATGAAATTTTTTTCCACGAAAAACATTTCTGTTCATACCAAACACACCTTAAGTTTAGACCATTTTACCACCTACCTAGTTCAAATTCTTAAGAGTAAAGGTAAAAGATATAACTATGCACTAGACACCTACTTTTCATGTGACAAGTAAATCTTTTGCAAAGTAGCTACACTAACAAGATTGGTGTCATCAACAAAGAACTTGAAGAGAACACTTGCATCAGTTTTTCTCAACGCATCTTTTTCCCCTTGTGGCGACTCACAACGTGAGAGGAAAACTCATTCGTCATTGTTGAAAATCATCAATAATGTAAATTATTGATAAACCCGGGATAAAATAATTTCACATTAGTTAATAGATTTTTAAATACATTTAATATATAAATATTTTGAATGAAACAATGTCTCAAAAAAGAAAAGATTTTTGTTCACTATTTTTTAAACTACCTTTTAACTACTTTTGTCTATGTAAATGGAAGTGGTCTTGTCTTTAAAGAATGTAATCTAAAATTACTATTTCCATTCAGTGACAAGAGGTAGCATTTTTATCAATGGGGCTCAAAAGATTAAAGAAACAAACATGTGAATATCTAAAAACATTAAAAACTTTCGCTGGCACACGAATTGAACCTGAGTCATCTAAGAGAATTTGAACCCTTTTAACCCTGAGTCAAGCTTTTGGTTTGTGTCAAGGGTCAACATTTATTATATGTACATAAAATAAAAAACTTTAACCCTATATACACTCTGCAATTTTCTGATGAAGGGAGCTCAAATGAAACCCCTTCAGTCCATGTTTCTATCTTGCAGAAAATCATTTCCCCATTCTTGATTTTTCTTAACTCTCTTTTCTTGTTTAACATTTCCACCTTTAAAGGTCAAATTCATCATTCTGGCTTTTCTTGGAATTTTCATTCCTTGCTTAGTGTAGAAATTCAAGGACTTGACATATCTACTAAAGCTATTTACATATAATCTCAGAGCAACCTCTCGGAGGAGAGGGTAAATAATGCTTTTAGGAAAATGTTTTGTAGGTGTTTTCAAGTCTTAAATCAATTGTGCACTTCGTTCATATTTTTCCAACAACATTTTTCACAAGATTGCTAATCCTTATCCTTGTAACCTAAAAAATCCAAAATGCATAATGAACCTCTGGTCCTGGTCTCTTGAGCAAGACAAATTTAGGAGACGATGCTAATGTGGTACATTTAATAGTAACAAGAATGATTGAAACTAGATATAGACTTAGGAGGACATACCAACAGTTGGAGGTTTCTATCCAGCCAATTTAGAAATGCCACTAGATCCTTGATGTTTTTATAAATGAAGACAAACAGTATTCAGTTGCCACTGACTGGACAAAATTGCTTTGGGTTTGCCTATCAGATTTCACCTGATTTCACACAATTCTCCTTTGGCAGAATTGGGTAATAAAATCACAAACATGGTCTAAAGGAAAATACAAGTTCTACATACAACAAATTGAGGAATGTGAATCTGTTTTACATATCTCCACAATCATGTTGCTCATTGTTAGGATTTTTGCCCCGATTTTCTTATCAAAATTAAATTTTACTTTTTCTTGTAAAGAAAATAAAAATAATCATAAATACTTTTACTTTTCTTGAAAGAAAAATATAAAACTTTTCCATATTTGGCAAACCTCTTTCTTGGAGGAAAGGTTTTGGGTATCTATAAATAGAAGACCTCTTATCTCATACACTAACATATTATAGCATCCACAATGTAGTCTTTTTAGGAGTCAAGTTTAGGGGGAGATTTTCTCTCTCATTAGTTTTTATGTTTTTAATATTAGGTTTTATATGTAGGCCAATTGGCCAAACTATATAATCATTATGTTATTAGTATGTTTTTCTTTTTCATCTGAGTTATTGTCTTTATGGTTTGCAACTAATAGCTTCCGCATGACACCCTCTTGATTTCAAACCTAACAAGTGGTATCAGAGCTTACGGTTTAATGATCCAATGGTATGGTGAGACGAGATTAAACAGGCTCAAAGCAGTTTCAAAATCAAGCTGCAATAATTTGGATGATAATGAAGATATATGCCTAAAAATGTTACATGTGGAGAAAAATTTCAAACAAATGTTCAATAATTCTGCTGCTAATCCATCTTTAAAACCAAAATCAATTTTCAACCCATGTTTATGGGCTTCAATTTTCAACCTATACTTTCTTTAATGCTTGGGCTCCTTTCAACTCGTGCATTTATTTTTAATGATGAGCTCCACTCTTAGCCTATGCTCACTTTCAATGCACACGACTCTACTTTTAATCTTATCAACTCATGCTTTTATTTTTAATGCATAGGGCGCCAACTTTTAAGCCATATCAAATTTTAATAATGGTAAGCAGCAGTGGTATATGAAAATCGTTGATATATGAAGACCGTGTGAAGAAGAAGGATCAAGAATATTTTGCCAGAAAATCAAGCCAAAAAGGGGAGATTTGTTAGGATTTTTACCCCGATTTTCTTACCAAATTTAAGTTTTACTTTTTCTTGTAAGGAAAATAAAAATAACCATAAATACTTTTACTTTTCTTGAAAGGAAAATATAAAATTTTTCCATATTTGGCAAACCTCTTTCTTGGAGGAAAGGTTTTGGGCATCAATAAATAGAAGACCCCTCTTCTCATATAATGCCACATTATAGCATCCACAATGTAGTCTTTTTAGGAGTCAAGTTTAGGGGAAGATTTTCTCTCTCATTAGTTTTTATGTTTTTAATATTAGATTTTATATGTAGGCCAATTGGCCAAACTATATAATTATTATGTTTTTCTTTGTCATCTGAGTTATTGTCTTTATGATTTGCAACTAATAGCTTTTGCATAACGCCCTCTTGATTTCTAGCCCACCACTCATTACTTCCGATGAGCTTGAAGCAAAAGAAATTGAAGGCATGAATTTTGTTTACCTTGTGTTTCATCAATGTTTAGTAGAATTCAACTAACTCCAGAGCTCCGCAGACCTAATCACTGCGACCTCCTGCTTTTGGATGATCCTTTGACCTAAGAGTCACACTAGTTCTGCTTGAGATGTTCCATGAGAAATCTTGTAGGCAAAGAAATAGCACAAAAATCAGCTTTTCTTTTATCCAATTTCTTCTACTACTTAATTCTTCGTAATGTTTTTCAAATTTAGAATTACATGCGCTTAAAACTATTATATATTAGTGGAACAAACAGTTGAAAGTATCATCAAAGGTCTTCACTCTGGTCTATTGGGAGAGTATTTTGTATGATGTTCCTCAACTTCTGAAATAAGGTAGACTTGGAACTATTGAATCTACAAGTAGGAATATCAATTGAAGTATTGTCAAAGTCTTCATTCCCGGGAGAGGATAGAAGAGAAAGTTTGCTTTTAATTTTTATATCTCCCTGGCTATGTTCTCATGCCGCACATTCTATTATCAGATCTTGCTCTAAGACGTTTACTGGAATCATATGTGGGGTCCAACCCCAGAAATAATCCTTTAAAAAAATTTCACGAGCTTAACAATTATTCAAAATTCATTGCCTGCAAAGTTGAAAATGAAGGCTTGATAGATGGAATATTAAATAACACTTTAAAGTTTTACTCCCAGTGATATCATTGGTGACACTAATAGAGGAAGTTTTTTGCCTATTAAAAGAGCTCATCAGCTCATTGGTTGAACACATCAAATAAAAAGAAAAATAATATATAGAGAGTAGTGAGGAATTTCACAGACTATGATAAAAAATAGTCTATGAAGAAAAATTAGAGTGAGTGATATTTTAGTAAAGTGGAGTCAAAAGAGGGTTATTTTTTTTAGTGTGCAGTAATCACTTTGAATATTGTACTTGTGACTATTGTGTAAAATTTCTTACGATAGTAATATCAGTTGCTCCTTTTGATCTATAATTTTTTTTCTTATTTAGAAGAGTTCTCATGTAAAATTCTTAGTGTCATTATTCTTATTTTATTTTTCTATTATTTTATCATAAATACTATTATTGTTATTCCGTGTTTACCCAACAAACTGATATCAGAGTCCATGATCTATATAATCTATATTTTGGGTAATCAATGGAAGCCAACACAAGTAGAATGGTTACTTTGAATGACATTAGTTATGCCATTTGGAAGGGGGAAATGGAAGATTGCTCTATGTCAAGAATTTTTATCAATCAGTCTTTGACACTATAGAACCTAAAAATATAATTGACAAAGAGTGAAACTTGTTGCACAGACAAGTTTGTAATTTTATTAGGTAGTGGGTTGACGATAATGTGTTGAACCATATTTCTAGGAAAACACATGTTTGATCCCTGTGGGAGCATCTTGAAAGTTTTTATGATTGAAAGACTGGAAATAATAAGATCTTTTTGATAAAACAAATATTGGGATTGAAATATCATGATGGTTTTCTGATGATATATCACCTGAATAATTTTCAAGGGATCATGAACCAGTTACTTGCTATGACATTAAGTTTGATGAAGAAATGCAAGGCTTGCTTCTACTTGGTTCCCTCCCAGACTCTTAGGAAACATCTACAACTTCATTGTCAAATTTTCCTCCCAATGGTGTGATCTCTATGATTTTTTCCCAGATCAACATTCTTAATAAAAAGATGAAACGAAAGTCTTAAGGTTTTTCTTCATTCGATGTCTTAGTGACTGGTGCTAAGGGGAGAAGAAAGAATCGTTATTTTCAAAATAGAGAACACTGTAAAAGCAAATATAAAGAAAAATTTAAAGATATTGAGTGCTATCATTATGGGTTAAAAAGGCACACAATTATTTTTCCCAAAGCCGAAGAATGAGAACAGAGACAGGGAGGAAAAGAAAGAAAACAACAGTGAAAATTGCATAGCCACCGTCATCACTGAAGATCTTGCTACTATCCTTGATACAAATCTAATAAATATTGCTTATGATGAGTCAAGTTAGGTTGTGGATTCTGGTGTCGCATCTTACATGACATCATGGAAAGAGTTTTTCTTATCTTATACTCCAGGTGACTTTGGAACCTCGATTATGGGCAATGTGACTATTTTTAATGTGGTTAGTTGGTACAATTTTTTTAGAAACTAGTACTAGATCTAAGCTAGTTTTAAACAATATAAAATATGCACCTGATATTTATTTGCAGTTGATTTCTATTGGCATACTGGATGATGAGGGATATGTTAGTACCAATGGTGGTGGAAAATGGAAACTCATTAAGGGTTCTTTTGTTGTGCCCGTGGAGACTAGCATCATGGTCTATACTGTACTATGGCTTCTATTTGTGCTAATATGGTGAATGTAGTTGAAAACGCTAACTCTTCAACATTATGGCATATGAGGATTAGCCACATTAGTGAGAAAGGACTCAACGTTCTGGTCAAGTCTATCAGATTTTAAAAGTGCTAAATTATAAAAAACTGAGCACTACTTGGCTAGAAAACAAAATAGAGTTTCTTTTAAGTTTTATCCTCTTTCATGAAAGACAAAGTTGCTTGAGCTGGTGCATTCAGATTTATGTGGTCCAATGAAAATAAGGACTTTGGGTGGTGCACTTTACTTTGTCACTTTCATTGATGATTTCTCAAGGAAACTTTAGGTATATGTGTTGAAGACTAAAGAACAAGTGTTGGGTGTCTTTAAGCAGTTTCAGGCTTCTATTAAAAGAGAAATAGGGAAGAAGCTGAAGTGTATTCATACTGATAATGGTTGTGAATATTGTGGATCATTTGATGAATACTGCATGCAACAAGGTATCAGACACCAAAAACTCCTCCTAAGATGCCTCAACTTAATGATTTGGCAGAAATAATGAGCAAGACCTTGATAGAAATAGTTAGATGTTTGCTTTCTAAAGCAAAGTTGCTGAACTCCTTTTGGGGTAAGGCTTTATTGACTGTTGCTTATGTTATTAACCTATATCTTATTGTTTCTTAGAAAAGTGATGCACCAAATAAATTATGGTATGGGAAGGATATTTTCTATGATCATTTTAGAGCATTTGGTTGCAAAGCTTTTGTACATGTACCCAAAGAAGAGAGGTCAAAGTTAGATGCCACGACAGGATAGTGCATCTTCATTGGTTATGGACTTGATGAGTTTGGTTACAGGCTATATGATCCAATTGAGAAGAATCTTAAAAGAAGTCATATATTGTATTCATGGAGAGACAAACCATTAAATATATTGACAAAGCGAAGAAGATAGAATCTTCAAGTTTTGATGGTGTGTTTAGTCTTGATCAAATTCCTCACACAAGTGTGCATGATATTGGTAGGCTAGATAATAATGGTGACGCCCATAGCCATGTTCTAAATCATCATCTTGATGTTCATAATAACAACAATGTTGTTGTTGACGATGCTCCAGTTTAAGAAGCTGTGGACCAGTCAAATACTCCACTTAGAAGGTGCTATATCTTTTTTTAATGAAGAGCAACTAACAATAAGGGACCAAGTCCCTGGGTCATCATGGAAAAATACAAATGTCACAAGGTCTGTGTAGCTTTATCTTCTAGTGTAACAAACTACACACGTGAGATGTGTACCTTTCAAGGATACTTCGCCCAATTGGATTTCTATCCTAATCATTATTCCACTATAAAATAAAAAGAATGCTTCTCAACTAAGTAGTTTTTGCAAATTGAAGAAATTGAAAAAGGCAAAAACTCAATCCAACTTTATTGCTCAAAGATTGCTCAAGTTCTTATCTCTTATGTACTGAAAAGAATGAGTGTTCTTGAGTTGAGTAATAATTTGTAATTGAATTACTCATGCTATAAGAGTAAATTTTTCTTTATTTTCTTGAGTGAGCTCAGGTAGAGTTACCTAAGGTTGATATTGGTTAGAGTTAATCAATATCAAGGTATGTTTTTGGCAGAGTTGTCAAGGTAGGCTTGCAGTGGAGTTATTCCAAGCAGGTGTAAGTTAGAGTTAGGTTCATTGGAGTCTATAATCAAGAGTTTGATTATAGTAGATTGTTGGGTACTTTGAGGGCAAGCTGTAGTTTTTCCTCCCCTGAGAAAGGACGTTTCCATATTAAAATCTTTGTGTTTTTACCTTCCTACAAAGTTTTAAGTTTTCCAATGCCTTATTATTTGATTTCATGTGACTGACTTTAAGGGACCTGGTGCCTCACTATGTGGTGCAGCCTCCCTGAGTTTTACCAGTTGGTATCAGAGCCAAAACACTCTGAAAGGTTAACACCTAGAGTGATTTGGTTATCATAGCTGCTCTACCTAATCTAGAATAGGGAGAATCTACTACTAGACCACCCAGATTTAATGGGTAGTACTATGGATGGTGGAAAACTAAAATGTTTAACTTTATTATGGCTGAGGACTTTGAGCTTATGGATATAATGCTTGATGGTCCTTATGTACCTGCCAAGGAGATCAAAGAAGAAGATATGACAAGAATGGTGGCGAAAAGCAGAAGAAAGTTTTATAAAGATAGAAAAGAATTGAGAAAAATGACAAGGCTAAGAAATTGCTTGTCTCTGGCATAGGACCATATGAATACAATGGGATTTCAGCTTGTCAAATAACTAAGAAAATTTTTGATTTCTTGAAAATAGCTCGTGAAGGGATCACCGATGTGAAGGAGCCTAAAGTTGATATGCTGACTACACTACATGAAATCTTCACCATGAAAGAAAGAGAAACTATCCAAGAGATGCATACAAGATTTACTTCAATAACTAATGAGTTTCACTATTTAGGAGAAGTGATTCCTTTTCACAAACAGGTGATAAAATTTTAGGGGTTCTGCCTAAATCCTGGGAAAGCAAAGTAAATGCGAGTACTGAGGCAAGGAACCTAAAAACTCTCACTAATGATGAGATTATTGGTAATCTGAAGACACATAAATTCATGAAGCAACAAGGGCAAGAGAAGAAGGAAGTAAAAAGATAAATATCTCTGGCATTGAAGGATTCTAAGTCAAATTCAAGTAAAGAATACACTGATGCTGCCTATTTGGAAAAAGAATTATTAGAGTAATGAAGAAAAGTAGGCAGTTTCAAATAAGAGTAAGTAGTACAAAGAATGAAGGCTCTGTTGAAGTTTGTCACAAGTGTGGAAGTCCTGAGCATTTCATTAAGAACTGTCCAATGCATAAAGTCGATTACCAAGAATATCTTAAGTCTAGAGGTGACAAAGGAAAGAGCAGGAACCAGGTCCCTATAAAGTAAAAAAGAAAGGCTAGAGCTGTTTTTATAGTTAAGCAGGCCTTAATTGTCTAGGGGGAATTCCTGTAGTGAATCTGAGGAAAGTGGGAATCATGAAGATGTTTCTATGTTGGCAGTAGAGGATGAGAAAGTAACCTTTGATTCCTTGTTTATTTTCTTGGCAAACATTGAAGATAAAGAAGAAATAAGGTAACACTTTCTTACATTAAATAAAACTTGGAAAACTACTCTGCTAGAAAGATAAAAGAGCTTGCAAATGTACTGATTGATTATATGTGTGAAATGACTACTGAAAAAATTGCTTTACAAGAAAAGGTAGAAAGTCAATAGCTTGAGTTAATTGCTTTAACTCTCCAATTATCAGAAAATAAGGAACATGTTACTAAGTTAAAATCTGAAAATAAGAATTTAGTAAGTAAACTAGAGAAATAAGATGATGCTTGTGATAAGGAAAAGTATAATTCTCTAAAGGAAAAAAATAGAAGATCAGGATCTTGAGTTGATATCTTTGACTCTTCAAATATCTGAAATTGAGGAACATGTCGCTAAGTTGAAATCTGAAAATCTGAGTTTGGTTAGTAAACTTGAGAAAATAGATGATTCAAATGGAAAAGGGAAGAAATAATCCTCAAAGTTTCAAATTGATCTTGAAAAAAATTGGAGGATTCCCAAAAGCATCTCATGACAACACTCCAGAAGAATGAGGAGTTAGAAAGGGACCTGGTCCGTTTGAGGGAAGAACTTAAAAAATCCTTACAAATGGACTAAATCCTCACAGATCCTTTCCAACTTAACTGGTCAAGGATTTAATAATGGTAAAGTCCTTGGGTATCAGTACAAAACTTAATCACCTGGATCTCAAGTCAAGGTTGTTTAGGATGTCAGAAACAAGGTCCATAAATCTTTATGCACTCACTATGGAAAAGATGGACACATAAAGAAAAAATGTCAAGTTGTAATAGAGCAAGTATGATCAATTTTTGATATATACAATAGGGGAATACCAATCCTAAAGGTTTCAAACCTTCGAAAATATGAAGAAACTCTCATTACCTAGATGGGAAAAAAAGAATTTGATCACACCTCTGTCCTCCTACTGGGAACTCCAACTCAAGTGGGTTCCAAAATCTAACAAATGAAACTGTTTGTAGGTGGAGAATGGTGTTGCAGCCAGAACTATCTACTTGATAAGTAATTATTCAAAGCTATAACTGAAATGTGTTTGTAACGCCCCAAAATCTAATCTCGAGACATCACACGGTGCTCAAGGCTACGAGTAGCCCCAAGCTAACCCTTTGAGCCAGCTACTAGATCTGAACCTTACTTTAAGATAATCTACTTAAGAAATAATATTGTATTATACCAAAAATTAAACTAAAGAAATTGTAGATACTGTCTGAATAACAAATGTTGAAAGCCTGTAAATAAACTCGTAGTCCGATAAGACTCTACTACTAAAGAACTAGAGAGCCATTGGGACAGACCCCTAACTGACTCAGGATAAACTGAAAAAGATAACTCAATTACTATAAAAGCTAGAAATCTAAAGAAGTAGGCCCTCGAATCATGAGGACACACCAACTGTGGGAGCATAGATAGAGATGCTCAAACTACTCACGCTAATGATACTAAGTACTTGAACCTACATTATAAGGCAATGTAGCACATAGAAATATATGTGGATCAATACTTTGAGGATGTACTGAGTATATGGGTGTAATGCATAAGTAAACATCATCATAATCATAAAGTAAATGCATGTGGATGTATATGACTCACATAAACTTGATTATCTGAAATATCAAAATATAAAATCATGTATAACAAATCATACTTGTAAATCTAGTGAGTCATAATAATACTTAGCCATATAAAAGATTTTCTATCATTCTTTTCTTTTGAAACTCAGAAGCTTTGGGAGCTTTGGAAGTCTTGAACCTTTTGAACTTAGGGACTTTGGGACTCAGGGATTTTCTTCTAACCGACATAAACCATGTGAGCTGATATAGAGTCCAACATCTTTCCCACATTAGAGAGAACAATTCTACCCTTGCCATTAGAATAGAACCTTAATATTAGTGATCACTATCTTAGCACACTATGGGCGTTTAGAACCTACGGTGGCTCGTAGTTCTGGGGCATGAGACATTGAAATCTTACCCAACTCGATGCTAAATACTACTCCCATACTTATTGCTTAAAACTTTTAGGAAATCCACCTTAAACAACACAAGGGTTTATAATAAAAACCAATTATACTTTTCTCTGCTTTAAATTATAAATAATAGGGATTCCTATCTTAGCTTAGGTTTGAAAAATCAACTTTCTTTAAAATCTAAATACTTTCTTGTTAAAGCATGCTAATAAAATATTCTTCATGAAATATCAAAATTCATACTTGGGTTTAAAGCATATGTACTTAAATGATCACAATTTCATAATAAAGCTTAATTCTCAACAATTATCTTGGAAACACTTAAAAATATAAATTCATAATAGGGATTTACAATTCATGATATAAATCCTCAATTCAAAGAATAAATAGGTGGGATAAACATGCAATTCAAGGCTTAAATCAGTTATATCTTTATAAACTCAAACAAGATGCTTTGGGTATAAACCCCAACTTGTAAATCATGTAATCCTTAATAAATTTCAAGTTGTTGGGCACAAGAACAAAAGATTTGTCCTTGTTCAAATCCCACATACCTTGGATGATGAACTAGATGAACAACCTTGCTTTTGAGACTCTATTTGTTTGCTTGAATGATGGTTCTTGGAATTCGTGTGTTGGTAATCTTGAATCTTGAATTAATTTGGAAAAAGGATGGTGAAATCTTGGGATTATTGAGGTTTATTGTTGGAGCTTAGGGTTTTTGGTTGAGAGAAATCTTGAGAAATATATCATAAGATACTTGTAATAGCCCTAAATCTTGTGTTTAGATAGAATTAGGGGCTGGGAAAAGTCCAAAATACCTTTTTGACTTCTGAACAAAACAAAAAAAAATGTGACTGGGTCTGGATTTAATAGGCCACCGCGACGCGCCACTATCACGGTTGCTCACTGGAAACTGACGAATGGGAAATTGGGGTCCTCCACGACATGGAGCTATCGCGTATCTTATTGGATTTTGATAATTGGGACCTGAAACTTCAACACAATAAGCCACCATTATGGTGCCCTATAGAAATACCATTTTGGCCTTTGGCACGACATGCCCCTATCGTGTTGGGCTACTGGAATTTGACAATTGGGAAAATGGACCTCTCCACGATGCGCCAATATTATAGAAGTCCACTTAAAATTGACGAATGGGAATTTAGACCTTGCCGCGATGCTCTAACATTGCGGTGGTCCACTGGAAAGTGACAATTAGGAAATTATCCTTCACCGCAACACGATGACTGCCCAGTTGGCACGCTGTCAACTTAAAAATGCTCTAACTTTTTCACCGAGTGTCGAATTTAGGCGAATTTGGTATTGATGGAAAGATTATTTAATTTCCTAACAAATATTAATCATTTTTGAAGACATACCTTAACATTCTATAAATGAATTTAAGCTATAAAAAGTTTGGGGTATTACAGTCTGGTTCTATTCTCTCTTTCAAGACACTTCAAGGTAGAGGTGTCTCATATAAAAATGGTAAAAGAGATAAAAAAATATGTGTGGTTGATGGGAATCAACTTATTTGGTGTTTAACATAAAGATGATGACTTATGGGACTGTTATGTTCCTTTGTACTGAACCGGTTGATTTCAAGGGGCCTAGTTTGTGGTATGCCAAAGCTGGTGAATCCAAGTGCTGAGGAAGATTATGAATTTGAAGAAATCATTCCTTCTCAAAGGGTTGATATTATTGAATATGATGATCAAGATCCAAATGATGCAGATGAGAATGAGGAAAGAAATGTCGATCCAAGATCTGAGTCAAAAACCCTAGCTCTAGCAGAAGAACTTCAAGAAGTGTCTAGTAAAAATGTCACAGTGAACTGGTCCCAGTGGAATTCATCTCAGAAGCTCAAATGGAAGATTAGAAATTTTAAGATGCTAAGTCTAGGAATTAATCCCCAGACCTATTTTCAAAACAAATTCTAGTAAAGTGATGTCCAAAAATAAATGAGTTGAGGACGAAATTGATCAAATCAACCTGGGCTACTAAATGAATTAGTTCTCTTCCTAAAAATAGCTTTGATCCGAAGAAAGGTATCCTTGGTAAAGTAAGTATTTAATGGTCTATCCCATTACTATTCCCTTGCAGGTATACACCCATGGAAACAACTTGGGAGAAAAATAGTCGAGGAAAACACAAATGGAAAATTCACTCAAAAAAGAGAGGAACCTTGTAATACCCTAAAAAATTCAAACCAATATTAGCGCCATGTTTCAAGATCATGAATAGTATATAATGGTTCTTTTATAGTTTTATGAGTAAGTTATATGCATATTAAGGCTTCAAATAACTCCTAGATATTAGACGAATCAAAATATTCCTTACCTATTGAATTCTTGGGAAGGATATTGTTTAAGTCAGATTTAAATGAGTATATCTTTCGTTATACTATGAATTTTTGAGCTCATGACCTTCCAACAGATAGATAATTGAATTACCTTTCCAACTATACTAATTTTTCCCAAATCCAATATCGGAGCAAAAAAATTATACCCATTTTACTTTGGCATGTTTGCTTGGAAAATGAGTGACGACATGAGCTGATGACTTATCACAAGTCTGACGGCTTATCAGACCATGTCATCAGGCTTAGACAGAAACCCAAAAATTTCACCTCCCAGGTGATGACCTGGGCTGATGGGCTATCAAAGATCTAACGGCTTATCAGCCTTGGTCGTCAGCTGATAATTTCAGCAACTGGGAAGTAATTTTGTAGGGGTATTTTGGTTTTTTTCCCTCACCCTAAACCTTACCCCTATGACATAAAACACTAAAAACATGTATTTAGCTATTGGTATTTAGTTTCAAAAGATCTTAACCCTCTTTGTTCCCAAGAACAAACATAGGGTTTCTTCTCAATTAACTTCAAGACCCCATCACACTCTCCACAAGATATTCAAGAATTAATATTCCCAATCCAAGAACATTCAATAAAGGTCAATTTTCTTTCAATATTCGATCCCTAAGGTATACGTAGTGTTCATCCATGGATTAATTTCATCCATGGAGTCCAAGAATCAAGTTTTAAATAATAAATTGTGATTTTCTTATTATGGTGTGATCATGTTCATCTTGATGGCTGTTATTAGAGTTTAAAGATGGTATCTTAATGTATTTTCAGGAAGTATGTGAGCATATTAGTTGAAATCCATGAGTTTGGGTGGCTCAAGCCTAAAAGACTAGAAGTCATGTATTATAGTTGAATTGTGACCTAAATAAAAAATTCATGCTACATCCTTATGAAAATAATGACTTATATGATATTATTATGCATCATGATTGTTGATGGAATGTTCATGAAACTAGATTGATGGACTTATGGCATGTTGTTATGTGCATTCCCTTCCATGTATAAAACTTTGAGAACTATGTGTAGTATGAAATCCCTAACTTATGGTACTTTGAATTATGAATATTGGTCATGTGTTCAAGAAGAGCAAAGTCATGTTTTGTCAGTTTCCTTCTATCGAGTCCTGGGGGTACTTATACCCAACAATTTAGCTGTGTGCCTAGAGCTATGTCATGTTTCACTATACTCTCAGTCAAGCCATGATCCATAGAACTTAGTCAACCATATGACTCAGGAAATCTCAAAAATCTCAATAGTTCAGTAATAACAGTGATTTCAGTAGTCCAAGTAAAATCTCAGTAACTACAATACTCTCAGTTAGTCCTCCGACATCAGTACATTCCATTAGTCAACAAAACTCAGTAAACTCAGTTTAGCTCTGCTAAATAATACTACTAGTATCAGTTCAGTTAATTAGTTCAGTTTAGTTAATCAGTTAAGTGTCTTTCAGATAGGAGTAGGATTCAGTACCGAGCGAACCTAGGGATGGGGACTTGCTCGCTAGATAGGGCTGAGATCCCTAGAAGTAATCCCTAAGTTCCAGAACTACATAGCCAGTGTAGGTACAAGATGTCACCCGTCAGATGGGACTGACATACTCAGGGATCACCCATTATCACATTTAAATATATAGGACTGATCCCAGGGGTCACCCGCTAGATTAGGACTGACTCCATAGCAGTTGTCTTTACCAGTGGAGCGGTACTGATACCCTTCTAACTGGGGTTATGGGTTGGACCCCAGACTAGCTAGAAAGAGGTATGTCGGTTAGATGAATACATCCCATAGTTTTCGTTATGTAATTAGGACTATTAGATACAGTCAACTCAGTCTCAGTAATAGAATTTAGATAGTTCCTCGAATTTTAGAACTGTCAGATACAGTCAATCCTTATCATTATAAATAGACTTTGGGATCACCTATTAGATAGGATTGCTCTCAACTATGGTCAATCAATATCAACATAATTAGATTCAGAGATCACCCGCTAGGTAGGACTGATCTCAGAATAAGTCAAATCATCTTTATTATCTGTATCATCAGATTTAGAGATCACCCACTAGATAGGACTGATCTCAGATTCAGTTACTCAGATATAGTACAAAAATCAGCTAGTTCCATCAAATTCAGGACTGTCAGATACAGTCACTTATATTATTTGTTATGTCAGTTATCAGAACTCATGTTATCAGTATTCAGCTTCAAAACTATTATGTACAATCAACCAGACTAGTTTTTCATAATCAGAACTGTTAGACACAGTTATTCATGTATCAGTAACATAGTATCAGTCCCTTAGTATTCAGTAATATAGTATCATTCTTTCTCACTCATCAGTGACTTAGATGTCAATATCAATAAACTCAGTAGTTAGAAATCGATATTCAGTCCTATCACAATGTCAGTTATAGTTACTTAAGCATGCATGTATTCTTACGTTCATGCTAGTCAGTCAAATAGTATTGTTCATACATATGAACCTTATTTTATTCAGCCTACCTCACTTGCATGCCAGTAAATTCAAAGTACTGACACATTTGTGCTATGGTGTCTTATACCATAGGTTTAGAAGCACGAGATCCAGAGAGTCAGTAGCATTCCAGGTTTCAGCAGACAGAGTTATAAGTGAGTCCTTATCATTCGAGGATGATATTATTTGATTATCTTACTATTTCAGTTTTCAGTTTATTTTAGTAGATGGAGTTAGTTGGGGACATGTCGCATCAACTTCTTATTCAGACAGTTTAGAGGCTTTCAGAATATAGCATGTCAGATCTAGTTATGTATTAGTATTGAACCTTATGGCCTTTAAGTTCATGCTTCCACATTTTAAAATCTTTTATGCTGTATACAGGTACAGATATCAGTCATGGATTAGCTTGTGGTCCTTTGGGGTCAAGAGCACCATGTAGCATTCTAGTTTAGAAAATCAGGGCCTTATAAACCTAATCCCATTTCTTAGGTTAGTACCATTAAGTGTGACTTAAAAATTGTAAAACTCCTGTACAAAAATCCACATGTCTTTTCTCATCTGAACAGAAGTTGTCAATACACAACAAATGTGATGAGTCACACCCAGTTAGAGTCTGACGTGTCTATTCAAAAGGCATCTTTTAATGTGAAATGGTCATCTTCCTTAATTACAGATCAAATCCTTTGAAGTTTATTCTTATTTAAATTAACATCATTTTTTTCAGTCTACCCCTACTCTAAACTGAACAGGTCCTTTTTTCCTCTTAAAATTTTCAAAATGATGGAAATTCCATCTTTCTCAACCCCCACTAATGAGCCATAAGTTATTAAGGTCACTAAAAATTAGTCTGAACAACCTCAAAATGAAACCTCTATTTACTTATCGCCCAGTACCATAGAAGAAATCACCTCAAGTCCTCAACAAGAACCTATATTAAATTTGCTTACTGAACCTTTCTCACAAAATCCAGAATCCCTAACTGAGTCTATTCATTTCTCCACTATCGAAATTACTACTAAGTTAGCCATGGAGGTGGATTTAAATCAAGGATTTGGTTCACCAATTGAACAAAAAATTCCTTAATCCAAAGTATCTTCTTTCTTAGTAAATCAAAAATTACCTGAAGATTCTCAAATCCCTATTTTGTTTAAAGAACTAGAAAAGTCTGAAGTCAGAGAAACCCTATAAGTACCAGGTTATCCTACACCCTCTGAGTAAAACCTAATCTTTTCCCAACTGTCTGATGATGAAATATCTATGAAAAGGTCATATCTCTCCAGTAGTGAAAATTAGATAGCCAAAAATTTGCTTCTACTTGCACATGATACCAAGGAAAACATTGTTAGTGTAGAAGAGAAAATAGGAGGTAAAAGGGATGAAAAGACAAATGATGAAGAAGTTGTGCTACCTCTAAATGAGGAGGATGAAGATGAAACACCTTTTTGGTGGTCTACAAAGAAACATAGGAGAAGCAAAGGCAAGGAAAACGTGATTGATACTTATTTAAAGATTGTTAGATGCCATTCCACTAGAGGATCAGAAAAGAAAGTGTTGGAAGATGCTATGAAGGCTAGCAGTATTCAATCACTAGGATAAGAAGGCTTATGAAAGCTGATGTAGTTGAAGAGGAGGAAAATATTAAAGTTGTAGACATTTGAAAGGGAAGGACATTGATTCAGACTTTGCAGCTATAACTGAGAAGAGAAGACAAGAATTTCATGTGAAGGACCAAGTCCTCCGGTCCAAAGTCTAGTGGCCCTGCTGTAATAAAAAAGAAACATATTATTGTTGATAACACTCAACTTACACGTCAATTAAAGTTCAAAGCAATCGTCGTCAATATATTTACCAAACTTTGGAGTAGGGGTCGAATCCAGGAGGAGCAATGTGAGTGGCAATCAAGTTACATCAAAATAACAGATACAAGTTAAATCCAAACCAATGTTACAAGAAGGTAAAAATGGGGGAGATAGGTATCTACACTATTGTTTCTTTTTGGATTTTCTAGTATAAATTTGGGGCTATGAGTAAGTAGACTTTTAACGGGTATGCACAGATCTTGGGATTATGCATTACTAAGGGAGTGATATGTGGGTGTAGCATTCAACAACTATTTAGTAAGTCGAATATAGGTAGGTTTGGTTATAGATTTTGATTCTAGTCTTTCAACAAAACACCAAACTTTCACCCATTGATTCTTTCGAATACCTAATAGATGTGTTCAATAATTGGTAACCACAACCTCAATCTAGGCATCTCTATTTCTAGGATTATACCCATGGTACAGTCAACCTCACATTTACCCTTTTGTCTAAGATAGTGAAAATTTTAAAAACTACACACATAATTGTCTATCATTGCTGTGGTCTCCACACCCCTTTTTCAAGGATGATATGGTTTCCTAAACTGTACCCAAGACCCTTTGTTCAAAGATGGCTTGGGTTTTCTAGAGCCTAGAGCTTTCACTCATCATACCCATGTGGGTATGTGGGGATTTCACCCATCAAACCCCAACCAAGTTAGCATAGCAATGATAAAACCCATAAATATGAACTACTAAATAAAAGTTAATCAATAAAAACCCACACACTTTAACCCCAATTCACACATAACCCAAAGAGGGAGATCTAGCTACATATAAGATAAATAATCATAGATATACCCATAGTATACATTGAAGTGATTTATTGAAGCTTAAGTGAATGTTACTTCAAACATGACACTCCCACAAATCAACAATGGAAATGAGCTAATTTTCCACTTAGAAAGTCTCCAATGTATTCTTCACCCAAAAATTATACAATATTTTCTTCTCCTAAAAAAATAGAGGCTATGAATTCAAGAGCTAAACCTAAAAAATTGGGGAAGATGGAATATAATCCATGATTCTAGGGTTTGAGTCTTTTTGTCAAAATTGGGATCAGCCATGTGCATTTCCAGTTTTTCCCTTGGGCTGATTTCTTCTGCTAAGCCACGATCGTGCGGGTTTGGATGCGACTGCGGTTTTACAACCATGGGTAACTTCTGAGTTCGTGGTTGAATGACTTTTGCTTGACTGCCGCAATCGTGGTACCAGAGGCTTTTCTGCTCGAAGTCTTCAGTTGAACTTCTCATGCTCCCTTTTGACCATTTTTAGCTCTAATCTACATCTTTTGATTTCCTCAACTTTATGCCTGTAAAGAGTGGATATTAGTATATTTTATCATTAATCTGTCTTATTTATTAATTCAAAACAAGGTAATATGCAAAAATGTATAGTGAGAATGGGTGGTAAAATCATCACTCATCAATACCCCCAACTTAAAGCATTTTCTTGTCTCAAGCAACTCTAACTCTTACCATGAGACAACAATTCTCTACGCCCAACTTTATACCTTAGAGCTCACAATGACTTTAATTTTAGTCGCAACCACAAGTAGCTCATTACATACGGGCTAAGCTAATTTCAACTACACCCCTCATCATAAGATGCAATATTCAAGGATACATAGGAATTTAAAGAGCAACCAAGTAATAACAACCAATATTCTAGAGGTGTATTTCTCTTGACCACAACTTAGCTATACTCTATTTGCCTCATTCTTCGAAAGGTGACAAAATCACCCACCCCAACTTGTTTTGCATGCTTATCTTCACAAAAAAAAAATTTCAAATACCAAGCTAACAAATATGCAACAAGGTATTTTAAGTGCAAAAACTCTCTCCCTCATAAAAGAAATCTCTATGCAACAAGTGTCATACCATATGCTTGTCCCTATTTTCAATCGCCACTACATAGAGAGTAAATGGCTGGAGATCTCAAAGGACTTTTTAAGCTTGTAAAATTTGTTTGGTCTAGGATAGGATATAATTAAAGACGACATGGCTACACCCTTCTTTGAATATCTACATCACACTTTTCGATCCTCTTTTTTGACTATGGGCCACTTCTTCTTTCTTTTCTCTCTTTTATTATGCCTACATTTTTTGCTTCCTTTGTTCACCTATTTTCTTTCACTTTTTTGCCTTCCTTTGTTCACCTGTTTTCTTTCATTCCTTTTTACTCTCATGCACGCCTTTCCTTTGTTGGACTCTTTCTTTTTTTATTCATTCATTTTCAAAGCATAGGCACATTAGGCATTTCACTTACAACTTCGTAGCCCCAAACTTAATTTTAGTTCATGAAGGGTATGATTCAATAGAGAGATAAAAAAATTATTCACGGCTTGTAATGTGTTTACCAAAGAAAGATCCAAAGGCTCAAAGCGGGTAACTAGGGATTACAATTATTCATGTGTAGGCTTTTTAGGCTAGATTGGGTTCCAAAATCACAAAGGTGGCCTAAGATCATTGCTAACGGGGCAATTTCTAGATAACACAAGTATACAAGAGATAAATGCAAAGGCTCACCACACATGGCATGGAATTTTGGCCAAGAGAGCTCAAATGTCCCTCCCGTTGGAAACAATTTTGGAGTATCTAATTCTATTCACAAGTCAAAATTTATAAAGCCACAAAAGGAGAAAAAGTTTTGTTACAACATTGCTCACGTGCATGCCCTTAATTTTTCAAAAATTTTGGACTGAGGGAGTTGTTCATTTTGCATTAGCCTCTTGCACAATTTGCTAAACTATGGCTATAACCAAGGCCTTAGTCACATATTTAGGATCAAAATGGGTAATCTACCCATATGGCTACTCAGACTTCGCTAATAGTGTACAAAGTGACCCCAACTTTACAACATACAATTCCATAGGTACTTAGAATTCCCTTGGATTTATGCGTCAAAACCCAAACACGACGCTTTACCCTTAAGAATCTTGTCACTCAATCTATCATAGTGCAAAGCTAGTCGTGTATCATCAAAATTAAAATAAAAGTAAAAGAAAAAATAAAACTAAATAAAAGTAAATGAAAAAATAATTTAAAACCACATGATAATCCATAAAACGTGGGCACCATTAGAGTTCCCAACAACGTCGCATCTTAAAACTAAATAAAAATAGTATCCAGAGTGTCAACTAAAACAACATAAAACATCCAGAATTAATCATCATAATACAAATTCGGGGGTACCCCCAACTAAAAGGATGCAGTATGCTCACTGCATGTGCAAGTAAGCAAGAGTAAAATGGTCTCTCTAAATATGTATCAAGAGCTATCCTCTCCTGCTGACTTTGCTCCATCACCCTCAACATCATTAGTAGACCAATCAGCAGAGGCCTTGTCCTCACTGTCCATCCTCAGTGAAGGTAGTTGATGGTTAGGATTGAGTACCTTGAAGATGACCTTCACACCCTTCTACATCTTCTTAAAGAACTTGTCTCTCTTCTTTTCTCTCTTTACCATCATATCATGTGAATCCTTGAGGTCCCTATGAGAGATGGCTAAGGCCGAAAAGGATCTCTCTAAACTGTCTACTATAGAACCCTGCTTCTGCAGCTTTCCCTGTACTTATCATAATCTAACTGCGCTATATATTAATGATGAGTAGTGAAGGGATCTCTTGGTTCCTAAGGTAGTTTGGACAATAGTTCTCTCACCCCTACATATGAACAGAGACGTCATCAAAAGTAATAGTTGATGAGGGTCTGCAAGAGTCTATGTCCTCTTGGACTGATTTGCCTGTGTCTATCTTCCTCTTCTTACTCTGACCTGGGAACCCTCACTTCTGAATTTGAGTGGGTAGATGAGGGAGCCTTGATCCACTAAAGTATCTTCAACATGCTCTTCTACATCTACCCTTTTCCAAAGCTTAGTGATAAGGGAAGGGAAAAGAAGATACGTACCTCCTTGATTTCAGAAATACCTCCACTCTGAAAGAACAATCTTTCCCACATTGAGAGAGATGCTACATAGAATGCAAGCCACCATCCGAGCTCACAAATCAGTGACAATGGTCATATGGGTTCATGGAGATACTCAGTTGCATATGATGTTTAGCCAAAGACTGGATTTTGCTGTGAAGTCCTTCATCAAAATAACTCTCTTGGTGATGGATCAAAGAACTACTTTTCTAGGACATAAAATGTTTTCCAGCCAGGTCTCTGGCTCATATTCCTTGTCATGAAACTTCCCCATGTCAGCATTTAGGATCCCATAAACCACATTAATCTGCTCTGCCCTGAAGCTCACTTGCTTACCCCTAATAATTATCATGGGGTTCGTGAGAGACACTACACTGAGGTTTGTGTAGAATTCACGCACCCACTGCTCATTAGCATAGAAGGGTTTTGAGGAAAAACATATCCACCTGGTTGTAGTGAGTTTGGCGTGGAATTCTGGGAGCTTCTCATCCACCTTGTCTAAGCTAATACCTCTTTCAGGGAGTATCTTCATCCTGTGGAAATCTTCGTAGTAGAGGTGTTGGCATTGTGCCGCCATGAATCGGGTATTATCAAAATCTCCCATCTTTGAGGATGAGAACCTGTAAGTAATGCAACTCAGACCAAAATTAGTATTGCCACATAAAAAACATGCTAGATCACACAAATAAGCTCAAGTGATAGTGTTATGGAAGGTTTTAGGGTATTAAAGGATATACAGAACTTTAGAGGTCTTCCAAGAATTACCTTCAGGTATACTGATAGCGGAGCGTTGATCTTGACCATGGTGCCGCGATCGTAGTCATTGGGATCGCGATTGTAGTACGTCAGACCAGTTATGCCAATTTCTATACTTTAGTTCAAGCACTATTTTAATCACACTTTTGTTTCTACTAGGCATGTTGATAATGTAATCGTAGAATTTACTCCTAGGCTATGTGATCATAGCCCCCAAATTTTAAGGAATTAAACATGGGATTCATAGGGACATTTAATCAAACATAGGGTATACACTTCAATTTAAAGGCTTAATTCTGGGTACTCAAGACTTCCCCATTAGTGTATACACCAACTACAATAGCTAACCACACAACAATCATCAACAAACATGCATTTGGCCATGAAAATAGTGTTTCAGGCCTTTCCCTAAACTCCAAGTTCTATGCATGTAATTGTCTTCAAATCAAGGGATTTGAGGCAACTTACCAAATTTGATGATACAAGGGACGACTTGACACTTGAATATGTAATGTAATGCCAAAATCGGAGAAAACTTTGAGAGAAATTAAAAGAGAAGCATGGATGAAAGTAGCATTCAAATAGTCATTTAAAATAATTTGACCACGATTGCGGTTACGCAGCCTCTGCGATCATGGTGGCATGGATTGCAGTAGTGGTAACTGAGACCAAATAAAAGGGTTTTCTGCACTTCTTATTCAGTCCAAATTGCCAATTTCACATGTTCCCTTTTCAAATTCAAGAAAAATTCCCCTTAGCACTAACATTTCATGGATTGTGCATGCATAAACAAAAATGAAATCTACTTTATCATGCATAAATAAAAAGGATACGGGCCACTTTTTGTGGCATGATGGGTTGCCTCCCACTAGCTCTTAGTTTAATGTTGTGGAACGATGCCTTTACCACTTCCTTTTATGTTTCCACTTAGAAGATTCGAATCTCCGTCCAAACTTTCATTCAATATGCAATAAGCAGCAGAGGGATAGGAGATTCAAATCTTTCAAGATGAAACTTGGAAGATGTAAGGGCACAGCGAGCAAGCTTCGATCACACCATTTTGAGGACTTAAACCTTTTACCCAATTTGATATCAAATTTCTGAATTGGTTCTTTGGACAAAGGTAAGGACATCAATAGGACAATTTTTGTGAATCCGAAATTGTAAATTTTGGCCTTTGATGGTTAGGGTTCTATATGCTCTTTTAGAATATCAAATTCAAAAATATAGGGATAGTCCTTCCTCTCCCCACAATCCATCATTTGCCTATGTAGATGGATTCTCATCACATCCTCCTAGCACAATGTTAAGAAGTGGTTTGAGTGAGGTACAACCCCCAATATTGGAATTGCCTCCCCAAAACATCTTTACCTTGAAATAAGCTAGAGTCATCATAAGAGATTTGAGTTGATTCTTCTTTTGACTCTAGTATTATTTCCTTTAATATGGCCTCTTCTTCCTCATATGACTCGGTAGATTAGGAATTTACTGAGGAGTTTTTGCTACCAAGCCCATCACCATAGCTTGGTTTCTCTTCTTGATGAACCTTTTCTTAGCAAATAGGCATGGTTGTGAGGGTTGTAAGAATTATATACTTGCCCAATTCCTTTTCCTTGACATTTGCCCTTGCGAACACCCCGTAGGATTGATGCAAGTCTTGTACAATCTCCTCGGTTATAGTTACCCGATCTAAAATAGTTTGAAGCATTGCTCCAAGACCAATGGTTAAGGTTTGTTTCTCCTTATTCTCATTATAAGACCTATAAATTTCATAAGAAGAACTAGAAATTCGGTTAGTATCATAGGAGGAGGGGCATTTAAACAATCACTCTAATGTCCATCTCGACCATTACATAAAGAACACCTATACTCCCTATAGGATCAAGATGGTGAATCCATCTCTCTCCAGAGAGCATAGTCACAATCTCACATGAAGTGTGGTATGTCAAAGATTGGACATGGGTCATCACGATAGGATTCCAAACTACCAATATCATATTTGTTAGGAGATGCCATACAGAAAAGTAAAAATAAAATAAAATCTATCAACAAAGAAAAATCTCAAAAAATTATATACAAGCTTGAATTCAAGCAAGTAACTAAAATTTCAAACTAACTTAATACGTCAAATTGTTCCCCGACAACAACACCGTTTTTGATAATACTCAACTTACACGTCAATTAAAGTGCAAGGTGGTTGTCGTCAATATATTTATCAAACTCTAGATCGGGGTCAAATCCATGGAGAACAATGTGAGTAGCAATCAAGTTACTTTAAAATAATAGATACAAGTTAAATCCAAACCAATGAGACAAGAAGGTAAAAATGGGGGAGATAGGTATCTACATTAATGTTTCTTTTTGGGTTTTCTAGTATATATTTGGGGCTAAGAATAATTAGATTTTTTACGGGTATGCACGAATCTTGGGATTATGCATTACTAAGGGAATAATATGTGGATGTTAGCAATCAACATTAATTTAATAAGCCAAATATGGGTAGGTTTGGTTATTGATTTTGATACTAGTATTGCCCTAGTGGCCATGGGTTAACTTGCCCTAGTGGCCATGGGTTAACCATCTTATGCTTACTTTATTTTTCATTTATTGTTATTACTTTTTAATGATGACAAAAAGGAGAATACTGAATGCATAAGGTAGGGACTAGGTGCGGGTGTTCTGATATTTAAGGGACTAGGTAACATGCATATGTATATAATAGGTGATGTGTGAAGAATACTCAAATGGTGAAGAACTGATCGATGATGAAGAAATAATGGCCTATTGAAGAATAAAGGCAGATTGACAGGGGAAATAATGCTCAAATGCACATTGATGAGTACAAGTGTATTGACAGGGGAAAATTAAAATATAGCAAATGAGTTAAGTTTCTAATGTTAATTGACAATAAGGGACCAAGTCCCTAGTTGTGTGATATATTTACAAAGTAAAGCAAAGTACAAAGTGATAGGGGGAACATTCATTGATAGTAGTGGTAATCACTCCAACTATATAAGGTGAATGAAATTGATGCTTCAAGGATCTGTGGTTATGTTCTGAGGTTTGTCATCATAAAAAGCCTCTAAATGATTGACTGTAATAAAGGAATATTAAAATAACAGAATGAAAGATAAACTTGTCCTCGAGGGATGAGGACTCACCACTTCTACTGCTATTGTAATGCTGAACTATCATAGCGCAGTCAGGAAACTGTGTGTCTGAACCTATGATATAAGACATCATAGCACGAAGAAAAGTATGTGATCAGTACTTTGAATATAACAGTATATGAGATAAGGTTAGGCTGAAATACATGGGTTAACTGTGCATAAAGTAATGACTAACTAAATAAAATGAGATAACTGAGTATGCATGCATGAAAACTAAAATACGAAGAATGCAAAACCAAGCATATAATATTTCTGAAATAATCTATAAACTAAAATACTGAAATCTCATAACTGAATAACTGGAAGTTTGTATGCTATGGTCAAGAAAACCTGAATTGAATTCTATACTGAACTGAGACTGGGAGAGGTATAATATAACCAACATGCCCTAATCTGAGATAATTGGGGTCCAACCTATGACCACAGTTGGAAGGGGACCAGTACCGTGCCATGAGTACTAACACTGATTGTGTGAATCTGCTAAACTGATGTCCTGAAGGACCAGGGTGTCAACCCTAATTGATGGGTGAACCTTGAGAGAAAGTCAAACCTAAATGACGGGTGACTCCTCATAAACTATGCTAGCTATATAGTTCTGGAATATAGGGACTGCTACTAACGACTCTGCCTAACTGATGGGGAAGCCGCCATCCTTGTATTCGCTCGGTGCTAAATCCTTCTCCCAACTGAATGACACTATTTAATGGACTGAATTAATCTTAACTGAACAAACATTTAATCATAATAACTGACTGAATGATAATGCTCATGGAATATCTAAAATCATTGTGAAGATACTGAAATTATGTAAACAACTAGGTATCGGGTGTTCATAACCCACCAACACTGAAAGGAAATAAGGATAAGGACATATACAAGCTTTGAAAACCATGATACAAAATCATTATTCAAAATCCATCACTTTGGCACTTCACCAAACACATGGAGATTAAGACTTTCAAATGAGGATGCTTTTATACATGATAAGGTAGAATGATTACATGACAAAAACCATAAATTGAGCTTGAACTGCATGAACATGATACACGAACTACAATATTCAAAACATACTATAATCCACTCCACTCAAAAATAACTATTATCTTAACTTGAAATTGAAATAACAAGATGTTCATGGGCATAATTCAACTTAATCATGTAAAAGTCATAATTTAAAACATAACAAGAGATCTTGGACTCCATAGTGAAAAGGGACCATGGATGAATATCACACATACCTTAAACCCTTATGTTTGAATGAGAAAGACTAATATTGATGCTTTCTTGAATGATCTTGGATTGAGGAACTTGAATTCTTGTTTTTCTTGGAGAGAAAATATTGGAATTTGATGATATTAGGGAGGAGAGGGTTTGTTTTTTAGAGAAAATTGGTGAAGATAGGCAAATAATACCCGAACTGGTGTTATAATTTGTGATTTGATGAATTGGGTTGAGGGGAAAAGATATAATTGCCCCTCAGTTATTTAAATTTGTAATTGGAATGAGTTTTAAAGGGACACCGCGATGTGATGAGAGATCTATCGCTATTACGATCATGACATGGCCCTATCGAGATGAGCTGCTGGAATCGTGATCTAAACATGACCCAATCCTCATTCGAAAAAACCTAAACTTCCCCTAGACATGCTTCTTACACCCATGAGCATATATTAACTCAAAAACCAACACCTCGAGGTCTGGAATACCAATTTAAAAATCCTCGAAGTTAAGAGGCCTTAAAAATGAATAATTCACCAATACTTAATAAAAAATTTTAGGCGTTAAGCCTCTTATGTATGTAACTAAGAGATGAATTGAGCTAAGAATAATACAGGGTATCACAATAACTCCCCCTTGGGAACATTCGTCCTCAAATGAGACTGATTAGGCTGAGAGTTCTGAATTAAGGCAATTGAGATAAAATACTAAACATCTATGACTGAAAACATGATTACACGACTGAATCTGAAATATGATACATGACTGAACTGATTTTGTGAATGCATGTAAAATGACATGAGAATGATTATGTAGATGGAATTGAAAATGGAAAAGAAACAATCAAAGAAAAACTTTTACCTTAAGCTGAGTCTGAGTTTGCGTAGAAAAATGAGGGTACTTAGTACGCATATTTACCTCTGCTTCCCAAGTAGCTCCCTCAATGGAGTAATTCCGCCAAAGAACTTTGACTAAGAGAACTTCTTTGTTCCTTAGTCTACAAATTTGATGATCAAGGATCTCAATTGGGATTTCTCCATAAGAAAAGCTATCCTAAACATCTATGCTTTCTAAAGGAACTACAACAACTAGATAACCAATAAAATTTTTTAATAGAGAAACATGAAACACTAGATACACTGATGACAAATCTATAGGCAACTCAATCTCATAAGATACCTTTCCAAAATGACTCAAAATTCTATAAGGGCCAACATATCGGGGAATAATCTTCCCCTTCTTGCCAAATCTTTTCACTCCCTTCATGGGCAAGATTTTCAAATACACCAAATCCTTAACTTCAAACTTAAGATCTTTTCTCCTCATATCTGCGTAGGATTTCTGATGGCTTTGGGATGTCTTAAGCCTCTCCCTAATAAATTGAACCTTCTCTATTACATTAAATGCTGAATCTGGTCTTATCAAAGCAGCCTCACCTGTATCAAACAAGCCACTAGGAGATCTATTTCTCCTCTCATAGAGAGCCTTAAACGGAGTCGTATAAATATTGGAGTGATAATTGTTATTGTAGGAAACTCAATCAAAGGTAAATAATCATCCCAACTACCCTTGAAATCAAGCACACAACATCTACATATCTTCTGGGGTATGAATGGTCCTCTCTACTTGACCATCTATTTGAGGATGAAAAGCTATACTGAGATGAACTTAGGTACTAAGACCTTTCTGAATAGCCTTCCAAAAGTGAGAGGTAACTTGAGTACCTCTATCTTAAATAATAGAAAATAGGAATCTATGCAACCTAACCAACTCTCTAATATAGAGGTTGGCGCAATCCTCGGCTGAATAAGAAGTATAAAATGGCAAAAAATGAGCTGATTTGGTCATTTTGTCTACAATTACCCATATTAAATCATGCTAATGACGTGTACCAGGAAAACCCATCAAAAAATCCATGTTCACCTCTTCCCACTTCCAAGTGGAAATGCTGAGCTATTGCAACATGCCACTAGGCCTCTGTTTCTCAACCTTAACCTGATGACAATTAGAACACTTAGCTACAAACTCTATAATATCTCTCTTTATACCACTCCACTAATAGATTTACCATAAATCATGGTACATCTTAGTGGCTCCTGTATATAAAGAGTAGCGCGCACCATGCGATTTTTTCAAAATCCATTATCTCAAACCATCAACATACGACACACACAACCTACCCTGACATCACAACACACTATATCGCCTTGGGAGTAAACCTCTATCTTCTGATCTCTAATAGATTCCTTCAACTTAACTTGCTGGAATCCCTATCTTGCTTTTTTTTTACTTCGACAACCAAAGAAGATTCTGAACCATTCTGAACCCATATACTACCCTCAGCTGAATCAACCAAATGAATACCTAATCTAGCAAGCTCATAAACCTCTCTGAATAACTTGTTCTTATCATCCTCAACATGAGCAACACTACCCATAAACAATCTACTAAGGGCGTCTGCCACCACATTAGCCTTTCCCAAATAATATAACATACTCATATCATAATCTTTTAACAACCTAAGCCATATTCTCCGATGAAGATTTAAATCTTTCTGCAAAAATACATACTGCACACTTTTGTGATCCATGAACACATCAACATGAACTCCATACAGATAATGCCTCAAATTTTTAAGGAAAAAACAATAGCTGCTAACTCAAGATCATGGTAGGGTAATTCTTTTCATTGGGTTTAAGCTGTCTAGAGGCATAGGCTATGACCTTACCTCTCTGTATCAATACGCAACTAAGACCAACCCTGGAAGAATCACAGTAAACTACAAACCTATTTGAACCATCTACCAAAGTCAAGACTGGGGATGAAGTGAGTTGTCTTTAACTCTTGAAAACTCTTCTCACATGAATCTGACCTCTAAAATTTGACTTTCTTATGAGTCAATCATCATATAGAGGATGTAATAAAAGAGAACCCTCTAATGAATCATCTGTAATAGCCAGCCAAATCCAAAAAAATTTCTGATAGCTAATAGAGAAATGGGTATGGTCCAGTTTCTCACTGCTTTGGTCTTTTAAGGGTCAACTTGAATGCTATCACCGGAGACAATATGGCCAAGAAATTCTATGATCTTAGTGAAAACTCATACTTACTGAATTCATCGAACAACTGATGGGCTCTAAGAGTCTGCAATACAATTCTAAGATGGTCTGTATAATTATTTTCACTACAGGAATAGACAAGAATATCATCAATGAAGACTATGATGAACATGTCCAAGTACTTCTTGAAAACTCTATTTATCAGGTCCATGAAAGTTGTTGGGGAATTCGTTAGTCCAAAAGACATAACTAGAAATTCAAAGTGACCATACTGAATTTTGAAGGATGTTTTGAAAATGTCACATTCTCTAACTTTGAGCTGATGATAGCCGAATCTGAGGTCTATCTTATAGAAGTAACTAGCACCTTAAAGTTGGTCGAACAAGTTATCAATATTAGGGAGTGGATATTTATTACTGATTATGACTTTGTTTAACTGACAATAATCGATGCACATTATGAGAGAACCATCTTTCTTATGCGCGAAAAGGACTGGTGCACCCCATGAGGAAATACTAGGTCTGATGAATCCCTTATCTAAGAGATCTTTCAACTATTCTTTCAATTCCCTAAGCACAACTAGATCCATTCTATAGGGAGAAATAGTGATAGGTTGGGTATCTGGAAGGAGATTTATTCCAAAGTTAACTCTCTTTCAGGAGGAACTCTGGGGAGGTCTTCAGGGAACACATCTAGAAATTCCCTTACTACTAGAACTGACTTACGACTTGGAGTCTCAGAATTAGAGTGTTTGACTCGAACAAAATGGTACATGCACCCTTTAGATATCATTTTGCTTGCCTTAAGATAAGAAATAATTTATTCCCTAAGCAGAGAGGTACTACCCCACCGTTCAATGACTGGTTCATTGGGAAACTAGAATTGAATAAATCTATTTTTGCAATCAACTGAGGCATAACATGAATGGAGCCAATATATGCTGAGAATGACATCAAATCAATAATATCTAACTCCACAACATCAACTGAGGTAATTTACTGACTACTGTGACCAAGCAATTTCTGAATACCCGTATGGCTATAATAGATTTACCCATAGGGGTAGACACTGAGAAAGGTTCTACTAAAGATTCAGGACTGATACTAAAATCAATTGCTATAGGGGGTTACAAAGAAGAGCAGAGTTCTAGGGTCTATGTAACACCCCAATTCGTTGAACCAGAATGCTACACGGTGCTCATGACCCTGAGGGACCACAAGCCATGACTGATATATGTACCTGTATACTGTAAATCATGATATAATAATGCGGAATACATGGAACTGTAAGGCCATAAGGTTCAACTGTATACAATCATGTGGGTGAAAATACCCAAAACAACTAAATCTGAACATAAATCTGAAAGTAAATTTGAAAGTAGATCTGAAAGCCTCTAAACTATCTGAGTAAGGAGTTGAAGGAACATGTCTCCAACTAACTCCGTAAAACTGAATTAAAGAAATAAATAAATGAATCCAATCATATTGTCCTCGAATTAATGAGAACTCATTGTGTCTCTATGACTGGAATGCTACCTCTTCTACTGGGCTGGAGCTTGTGTCTCAAAACCTATGGTGTAACATGAAAAGAAAGCACTATAGCGCAAATACGTCAGTATAAATGGAGTACTGAGTATACGAGGAAGGTAGGCTAAACATAAAGGGTTTCATGCATGAACAAAACTGACTGACTTATATGAATGTGGGAGTGCAAACACACATATATAGAAACTGGGATCGTGAATACGTGATAGCATGACCTGTAAGCTAATACATGGTTTACTGATAACTGTCATGACTGATACTGAGACTAATAACATGTATGACTGTATCTAACAGTCCTGTATGTACTGAAATCTGAAGAACACCCTGAGTTTTTTTACTGAGTCTGATACTGAAACTGTGGGAAGTAGTATTTAATCGATATACCCCATGTATGCCGTTATGGCTAAGTTGGGGTCCAATATCTACCTCGACTGGAGGGGTGTCAATACCATGCCATGGGTAAGGACAATCTGTGAGTGACAGTTATCTGGTGGGTACTCAATGAGAACGGTGGGAACACTGAACTAATGGGTTAAGCCACCTCATTAACCCTAATCTAACGAGTTAAGATATCTCAACCTACACTGGCTACGTAGTTCTGGAACACAAGGATTGCTACTAAGAATCACACCCTGAACTGGCGGGTGAGTTCCCATCCTTGGGTTCACTCGATGCTAACCTCTACACCCATCTGAAGGGACTAGACATGAACAACTGACTGTGCATGACTTAATCTTACTAAATTCCATTGACTAGTGGAATGTTACTGATATCTGACAACTGACTAAGATCATGAGGTTTTCCTGAGTCACATGACTGACTGAAGTCTATGGAATCATAGCTTGAGTTCGGATATCAAGAAACATGACATGGATCTAGGCACACAGCTATAGCTTTTTGGGACAAGTACCTCCAGGACTCGATGGAAGGAAACTGACACACATGACTGACTTGATCATAAGAGTAGAGTCCATAATTTATAATATCATAAGTAGGGATCTCATACTAAGCATGGTTATCAACAATGTATTGCATGGAAAGGATTTTATTTAACATGGAAGTACTTGCACCATCTTAACATCATGTTCATTGCATAATCATATTGGCAACACATTCTAATAGCATGGAAGTTCATGTGGATTGCATAGTTATCATACATCTTGTTCATAGGTAGGATTTGCAAGTAAACATAGCATAATCTCATAAGAATAGTTCATGAGTATTCCAACAACATTTACAAGGCACATTAACAACATAGAAGTCATTGGAACGTAAGGGCTCATGAATCCTTCACTTAGTCACAATTTAGCTATATTGCATGATTTCTAGTTTCTTAGGTATTTTATCAAACACCTTACATGCACATCTTAAGCATAGGTGAAATCATCAAATTATAGATCATGAACAACCAAATTTACATTGTTCCAACTCATATGATATCATGAATTCACAAAAACATATAAAGATTCCATCTTGGGAATCACCCAATATCAACAACATGATCATCAACACCCAACAATGTAGAAATCATACTTTATAATGGAAAAGAGGAAAACAATCAAGCATCAATATGGGTATGATTATATCACCACAATCAACCAAAATTTTGTATTTTTAAATATTGATTCTTGAACTCCACGGATGAAAGGAATCCGTGGATGAACACTACACATACTTTAGAAGGAAGATTCTTGATGATTGATGGAGGAATTTCCTTGAAATTGGATCTTTAAGCTTAATTATGCAACCCTAGTTGTTTTTCTCCTTTAGTGCTCTTGGATGATGAGCTTTGAGATGAAAAATAGGGTTGCAGTATGTTTAGAAGATATATATTTCATAGGGTTAAGTTTAGGGACCTGTAAGGAATATTTAAAGACTTAATTACCTTTAAAATAACTCAAAATGGAGTGTTTTTGACACCTGCAATTTACTTAGGCAGCGCCCAAGTGATCACCTATGCTTGGGTTGGGCGGTGCCTAACCAATCGCCTATGCTTACTGTCTCTCACGAAAACGGGCATAATTCTTTGCTCGGGTATTGGATTAAGGAGAAATTGGTATCGTTGGAAAGCTAATTTGATTTTCTACAATTTGCTGGGTATAAATCAGCCAAAATACCACAATAACATCTAGTTATACTCATTCAAAGATGACCCTTGCAAAATTGAACACTAAAACTTGATGGATTTAAAAACTCTTAGCTTGTATTACCTTAAGTGACTCATATGAACATGCTTACTGCATCATAAGCTATCCTATCACTAGGATATTCATGGTAAGTCATGTACTCAAGTATGAATCATAGGATAGGAGATTTGATACGTAGGAATACTTATTCACTTTCTAGCTTAGAAACATGCAGGGTATTACAGTCTAATAAATCATAAAAATAGAGATAAAAGACATGTAACATACCCATAACTACATTAGAAGAACTTTATTGATCATGCCAGGTCTTGAGAGAATACATCCTATTCTGATGATGCCTACTGGTCATGCTGGAATCAGCACCCTGCTGAGTCGAGTGACCGGTTGAAACTGGTGGATGGTTGGACTGACCCTATTGACCAACCTTTAGGCAATCTCTAACTCTGTGGCCTGGCTTGCCACATCCAAAATACACATCATTTCCATCTCTACACACACCCTAATAATTCCTGCCATATTTCCCGTAGAGCGAGTTAGTACGACCACTGTCTACACTATCCTGGGACTTAGAGCCTGGTGCCCTATCCTAACTATCTTGCCTGAACTTAGCCACTGGTGCACTAGCTGAAGATAGAGCTGGGGCTGAGGACTTCTGACGGAACTGGGGATGATTACCACCTTCCAAACTAATTATTTTGGCTAGCTTATTCTCTTTATTTTTCTCCTTAAACTTCTCTTCCTTAATCTCCTGAGCATGAACCATAAGCCTAGATAGGCCCATCTCTTTAATCAATATAGTAGTCCAAAAATCCTTGACCGTACTATCAGATACACCAAAAACAAACTTACTTATTCTAGACCTATTATCTGCAACCATATTAGAAGCATACCTCGCTAGTTGAGTAAATTTAAGCGAGTACTCTTTCACACTCATGTTGCCCTACTTCAAATTAATGAACTCCTAAATCTTAGCCTCCCTCAACTCTAATAGTAAGAACCTGTCTAAAAATGTCATAGAAAAATTCTCTCACTCAATAGTCCCTACGTCAACACCTCAGTCCTTCTTCCACTACTTAAAATAGGTATGATCTGCATCCTACAACTAATATGCATCCAACTCTGCACTCTCACTTGAAGTGATACCCATTATATTTATCACCTTCTAAACCATATTAAGAAATACCTGTGGATCCTCTTCAGACTTGGATCCTAAAAATTAAAGGGGATTCATTCAGGTGAAATCTTGAATCCTAGTTGTAACTGTATTTGCCATTGGGTTGGCTGGGCAAACAACCTGATGATTGTTCTGAGCTTCCAACTAAAGATCATGGGTAGGGAAATTTTTTTCATGAGGCTTAAGTTGTCTAGAGGCATAGGCTACGAACTTACCTCTCTACATCAATACACAACCAAGAACAACTCTGGAAGCATCACAGTAAACAACAAATCCATCTGAACCATCTAGCATAGTCAAGATTGGGGTTGAGGTGAGTCGAGTATTTAACTCCTAAAAACTCTTCTCACAAGAATTTTACCACTAAAACTTGATCTTTCTCTAAGTAAATCGAGGCATGGGGGACGTAATAGACAAAAACCCTTTAATAAACCGTCTATAATAGATAGCCAAACCCAAAAAACTCCTGACATTTGATGGAGAGATAGGTCTGGGCCAGTTTCTTACTACTTTAGTCTTTTTAAGGTCAAATCTAATGATACCACTAGAAATATTATGGCCAAGGAAAGCTACTGATCTTAGCCAAAATTTGCACTTACTTAATTAGGCAAATAACTGATGGGCTCTAAGAGTCTGCTAAATAATTTTGAGATGGTCTGCATGATCATTTTCACTACGGGAGTAGACTAGAATATCATCAATAAAGATGATGATGAATATGACCAAGTACTGCTTGAAAACTCTGTTCATCAAGTCCATGAAAGTTGTTGGGGCATTTGTTAGTCCAAAAGACATAAATAGGAATTTGAAGTGACCGTACCAAGTTCTAAAGGCTATCTTCGAAATGTCACATTCTCTATCTTTGAGCTGATTATAGCCGGATATACGGTCTATCTTAGAGAAATAACTGGCACCCTGAAGTTGATTGAATAAGTCATTAATCCCACAGAGTGGATACTTATTCTTGATTGTGACTTTGTTCAACTAATGGTAATCAATGCATATTCTGATAGAATCTTCTTTATTACACATGAAAAGAACTGAAGAACCCCATGGGGAAGCACTGGGCCTGATGAATCCCTTATCTAAGAGACCTTACAACTATTTTTAAAACTCTTTTAGCTCAGTTGGAGCCATTCTATAGGGCGGAATCGAGACAGGTTGGGTATCTAGAAGGAGATATATTCTGATGTCAATTTCTTTTTTGGGAGAAACTATGAAAAGATCTTCAAGAAAAACATCTGGAAATTCCCTTACTACTAAAATTGAATCGAGGCTTGGAGTCTCAGAACTAGAGTCTTTGATTTGAACAAGATGGTAAAAACACCCCTTAGATAGTATTTTCCTTGCCTGAAGATATGGAAAATCTGACCCCTAAGCACTGAAGTACTATCTCTCTATTCAATAACTGGTTCAATGGGAAACTAAAATTTAATAACCTTATTTCTATAATCAACTGAGGTGAAACATGAGTGGAGCCAATCCATGCCGAGAATGACATCAGAATCAGTCATCTCTAACTCTATAAGATCAACTGAAGTGATTTTTTAGGATACTGTAATCGAATAATTTCTGTATACCCATCTAACTATGATTAATTTACCCACTGAGGTAGACACTGAGAAAGGTTCTACTAATATTTCTGGGCTAACACCAAAATTAATAGCTATATAGGGGTTACAAAAGAAAGAAAAGCTTCGAGATCTAGTAAAATATACATATGAAGATGAAAGACCTTAGTATACTTATAACCACATCAGGAGAAATTTCCTGATCATGTCGGGACTAGAGTGAATACAACCTATTTGGACATTACAAACTGGTCCCATTGGAAGTGGAGTCCTGCTGAGTTGGGTAACTTATAACTGCTACTAAAGAAGTATTTTGGCCTTGTTGGAGATCATTTCTTCTCCTCTGTGCCACCACCATACACTCATGAATCTTGTGTCCTGGCTTACTACATCCAAAACACACATCACTAACATCCTTACACATACCCTAGTTATTCCTCCCATATTTCTAGAAAAGTAGATTAGTACAAATACTATTCATACCACCCTGAGACTTAGAGGCTAGAGCCCTATCTCAACTGCCATTTCTAAATTTTAGAACTGGAGCACTAGCTGAAGATAGAGCTAGGGCTAAAAATTTCTAATAGAACTGAGAACGGTTGCCACCCCCTGACCTCAGTTGAGAAAAATTAATGCTACCTATTCTCGCCCTCTTATTCTCTCTCTCTTTTTCTTTAAACTTCTATTCCTTGATCTATTGAGCATGAACCATTAGCCTAGATAGGTCTATCTCCTTAATCAACATAGTAGTCCTACACTTTTTGACTACACTATCAGCTATATGAGAAACAAACTTACTTATTCTAAACCTATTATTGGTTATCATCGAAGGAGCATACCTCGCCAACTAAGTAAACTTAAGGAGTATTCCTTCATACTCATATTACCCTGCTTTAAATTAATGAACTCTAGCACCTTAGCTTCCCTCTACTCTAAAGGAAAGAACCTATCTAAAAATGTTATAGCAAACTCCTCCCACTCTACAGGACCTACCCCAACACCCCTATCCTCCTTTTACTGCTTAAAACAGGTGTGAGATACATCCTGTAATTGGTAAGCAACCAACTCTGCACTCCTACTCGAAGTGACACCTATGATATCAGTCACCTTATAAACTATATCAAGAAACACTTGTAAATTCTCCTCAGACTTAGATCCCAAAAATAAAGAGGGATTCATTTGGGTGAAATCCCAAATCTTAGTTGTAGCTGCATTTGCCACTTGATTAGATGGGGAAATAGCCTGATGATGGTTATGAGCAACTGCTAAATAAGCTAAGGTAGTGAAAGCAGTTTTGAATTCAACATGAGAGATATGCTCATTTAGTGGATCTTCCTAAACAGGCGAAGGTGCGAGTTGATTTCTATTTTTTTGTCATTTCTTTTGGGAGGAATTATCTGTAAATGGAAGGAAAAATGAGTCAGAAAGAGAGTTTTAAATAGAGTTTATGCTCATTCGCATGACATAAATACTAAAAGAAGGGAAACTTTTCCAAAAATATCTTGTAAGCTCTTGTCCATAAGTGTGGTGTGCTTTACAACCATGCACAAAGCTCTACTCAATGCATATTTTAGACTCCATAGGACACTGTAAATCCTTAGGCTCTGATACCAACTATTGTAACGACATGAGCTACCCCATAGTCGAAACAACGATGCTTAAAATCACAAATGACTACAAGCTAACCTATGAGTTGGTACCTGCTGTGAGCACTAACAATATAAAGACAATAGACATATGTGGAGAATAACTGATAAGGCCATAAGTTTTAGATATTAAAAATACAAATAAATTCATAAGTCTGAAAATATCTGTCAAGACTGATAAAGCTGATTAAACTAATTGACTGTCTGAATATCTGATAAGCCTCTAATGGACTTACTGTGGAGTTGATGGGACAAACCCCCAACTAAATCCAATTGACTATAATAAATAAATACTGGAATAACTGAATGAAAGATAAACTTTTTCTCAAAGGAAGAGGACTCACCACTATTGTTGCTGCTGTAACACTGAACAATCTAAGCATAGTCAGGAAACTATGTGTCCGAACCTATGATATAAGATATCATAGCATGAATAAAACTATGTGATCATTACTTTGAATGTACTGGTATATGAAATGATATTAGGCTAAAATACTTAGGTTAACTATGTATGAAGTAATGACGAACTGAATAACATAAGATAACTGAGTATGCATGCATGAAAATTGAAATATTGAGAATGTAAGACCAAACATATAATGTTTTTGAAATAATCTATAAACTAAAATACTAAATCTGATAACTAAATAAATGAAAGCCTATATGCTATGGTCAAGCAAACCTAAACTAAATTCTGTACTGAACACTGAACTGAGACTGTGAGAGGTATCATCTAATCGATATACCCTAATCTAAGTTAATTAGGGTCCAACCTATGACCCCGATTGGAAAGATGTTAGTACCATGCCATGGGTACTAACACTGGCTGTATGGATTCACAAAACTAATGTCCCAAAGAACCAGTGTGTCAAGCCTAACTGATGGGTGACCTCTAATAGGAAGTCAAGCCTAACTAATAGGTGACCCCTAAGAGAAAGTCAAGCCTAACTGATGGGTGACTCCTCATAACCTATGCTGGCTATGTAGTTATGGAATCTAGGTACTACTACTAACAACTTGGTCTAATTGATAGGGAAACCATCATCCCTGTATTCGCTCAGTGCTAAATCTTACTCCTAACTGAATGACATTAATTAATGGACTGAACTAAGCTTAACTGAACAAACAACTAATTATAATTATTGACTGAATGATAATGCTCATGGTATATCTAAATTATTC
>NW_025838924.1:342101-395949 GCF_002878395.1 Capsicum annuum | reverse complement strand
GTTTGTCATCATAAAAAGCCTCTAAATGATTGACTGTAATAAAGGAATATTGAAATAACAGAATGAAAGATAAACTTTTCCTCGAGGGATGAGGACTCACCACTTCCACTGCTACTGTAATGCTGAAGTATCATAGCGCAGTCAGGAAACTGTGTGTCTGAACCTATGATATAAGACATCATAGCATGAAGAAAAGTATGTGATCGGTACTTTGAATATAATAGTATATGAGATAAGGTTAGGCTGAAATGCATGGGTTAACTGTGCATAAAGTAATGACTAACTAAATAAAATGAGATAACTAAGTATGCATGCATGAAAACTAAAATACTAAGAATGCAAAACAAAGCATATAATATTTCTGAAATAATCTATAAACTAAAATACTGAAATCTCATAACTGAATAACTGGAAGTTTGTATGCTATGGTCAAGAAAACCTTAATTGAATTCTATACTGAACTGAGACTGGGGGAGGTATAATATAACCAACATGCCCTAATCTGAGCTAATTGGGGTCCAACCTATGACCCCAGTTGGAAGGGGACCAGTACCGTACCACGAGTACTAACACTGATTGTGTGAATCTGTTAAACTGATATCCTGAAGGACCAGGGTGTCAAGCCTAACTAATGGGTGAACCTTGAGAGAAATTCAAACCTAACTGATGGGTGAATCCTCATAACCTATGCTAGCTAAATAGTTCTGAAATATAGGGACTGCTACTAATGACTCTGCCTAACTGATGGGGAACCCGCCAACCCTGTATTCGCTCGGTGCTAAATCCTTCTCCCAACTGAATGACAATATATAATGGACTGAATTAATCTTAATTGAACAAACATTTAATCATATAACTGACTGAATGATAATGCTCATGGAATAGCTAAAATCATTTTGAAGATACTAAAATTATGTAAACAACTAGGTATCGGGTGTTCATAACCCACCAACACTGAAAGGAAATAAGGATAAGGGCATACACAAGCTTTGAAAACCATGATAGAGAATCATTATTCAAAATCCATCACTTTGGCACTTCACCAAACACATGGAGATTAAGATTTTCAAATGAGGATGCTTTTATACATAATAAGGTAGAATGATTACATGACAAAAACCATAAATTGAGCTTGAATTGCATGAACATGATACGGGAACTACAATATTCAAAGCATACTATAATCCACTCCACTAAAAAATAACAATAATCTTAACTTGAAATTGAAATAACAAGATGTTCATGGGCATAATTCAACTTAATTATGTAAAAGTCATAATTTAAAACATAAGAAGAGATCTTAGACTCCATGGTGAAAAGGGACCATGGATGAACATCACACATACCTTAAACCCTTATATTTGAAAGAGAAAGACTAATATTGATGCTTTCTTGAATGATCTTGGATTAAGGAACTTGAATTCTTGTTTTTCTTGGAGAGAAAATATTGGAATTTGATGATATTGGGGAGGAAAGGGTTTGTTTTTTAGAGAAAATTAGTGAAGATAGGCAAATAATACCCGAACTGGTGTTATAATTTATGATTTGATGAATTGGGTTGAGGGAAAAAGACACAATTACCCCTCAGTTATTTAAATTTGTAACTGGAATGAGTTTTAAAGGGACACCGCGATGTGATGAGGGATCCATCGCTATTACAATGATGATGTGGCCCTATCAAGATGAGCTGCTGGAATCGTGATCTAAACATGACCCAATCCTCATTCAAAAAAAAAAAACTTCCCCTAGACATGCTTTTTACACCCATGAGCATATATTAACTCAAAAACCAACACTTCGAGGTCTGGAATACCAATTTAAAAATCCTCGAAGTTAAGAGGCCTTAAAAATGAATAATTCACCAATACTTAATAAAAATTTTTAGGTGTTAAGCCTCTTATGTATGAAACTAGGAGATGAATTGAGCTAAGAATAATACAGGGTAGCACAATAACTTCCCCTTGGGAACATTCTTCCACGAATGCAACTGATTAGGCTTAGAGTTCTGAATTAAGGCAACTGAGATAACATACTAAACATCTATGACTAAAAACATGATTACACGACTAAATCTGAAACATGATACATGACTGAACTGATTTTGTGAATGCATGTAATGACATGAGAATGATTATATTGCTGGAATTGAAAATGGAAAAGAAACAATCGAAGGAAAACTTTTACCTTAAGCTGAGTTTGAGTTTGCGGAGAAAAGATGAGGGTACTTAGTACACATATTTACCTCTACTTCCCAAGTAGCTCCCTCAATGGAGTAATTCCACCAAAGAACTTTGACCAAGAGAACTTCTTTGTTCCTTAGTCTATAAATTTGATGATCAAGGATCTCAATTGGGATTTCTCCGTAAGAAAGGCTATCCTAAACATCTATGCTTTCTAAAGGAACTACAACAACTGGATCACCAATAAACTTTTTTAATAGGGAAACATGAAACACTAGATACACTGATGACAAATCTGCAGGCAACTCAATTTCATAAGATACCTTTCCAAAATGACTCAAAATTCTGTAAGGGCCAATATATTGGGGACTAATCTTCCCCTTCTTGCCAAATCTTTTCACTCCCTTCATGGGCAAGATTTTCAAATACACAAAATCCCCAACTTCAAACTTAAGATCTCTTCTCCTCATATCTGCATAGGATTTCTAATGGCTTTGGGCTGTCTTAAGCCTCTCCCTAATCAATTGAACCTTCTCTATTACATTAAATGCTGAATCTGGTCTTATCAAAGCAGCCTCACCTGCATCAAATAAGCCACTAGGAGATCTACGTCTCCTCTCATAGAGAGCCTCAAATGGAGCAGTCTAAATATTGGAGTGATAATTGTTATTGTAGGTAAACTAAATCAAAGGTAAATAATCATCCCAACTACCATTGAAATCAAGAACACACAACCTCAACATATCCTCTAGGGCATGAATGGTCCTCTCTACTTGACCATCTATTTGAGGATGAAAAGCTATACTGAGATAAACTTGGGTACTAAGACCCTTCTGAATAGCCTTCCAAAAGTGAGAGGTAACTTGAGTACCTCTATCTTAAATGATAGAAAATGGGAATCCATGCAACCTAACTAATTCTCTAATATAGCGGTTGGCGCAATCCTCGGCTGAATAAGAAGTATGAATTGGCAAAAAATGTGATGATTTGGTCATTCTGTCTACAATTACCCATATTGAATCATGCTAATGACGTGTATGAGGCAAACCCATCAAAAAATCCATGTTCACCTCTTCCCACTTCTAAGTGGAAATGCTGAACTATTGCAACATTCCAGTAGGCCTCTACTGCTCAACCTTAACCTGATGACAATTAGAATACTTAGCTACAAACTCTATAATATCTCCCTTTATACCACTCCATCAATAGATTTCCCATAAATCATGGTACATCTTAGTGGCTCCTATGTGTAAAGAGTAGCGCGCACCATGCATATTTTTCAAAATCCATTATCTCAAACCATCAACACACGACACACACAGCCTACCCTAACATCACAACACACTATATCCCCTTGGGAGTAAACCTCTATATTTTGATCTCTAATAGATTCCTTCAACTTAACTTGACTAGAATCCCTATCTTGTTTTTTTTTTCACTTCAACAACCAAAGAAGATTCTGAATCATTTTGAACTCATATACTACCCTCAGCTAAATCAACCAACTGAATACCTAATCTAGCAAGCTGATGAACCTCTCTGAATAACTTGTTCTTATCATCCTCAACATGAGTAACACTACCCATAAACAATCTACTAAGGGCGTCTGCCACCACATTAGCCTTTCCCAAATAATACAACACACTCATATCATAATCTTTTAACAACCAAAGCCATATTCTCCGATGAAGATTTAAATCTTTTTGCGAAAATACATACAACACACTTTTGTGATCCGTGAACACATCAACATTAACTCCATACAGATAATGCCTCAAAATTTTTAAGGCAAAAACAATAGCTACCAACTCAAGATCATGGGTAGGGTAATTCTTTTCATTAGGTTTAAGCTGTCTAGAGGCATAGGCTATGACCTTACCTCTCTACATCAATACGCAACTAAGACCAACCCTGGAAGTATCACAGTAAACTACAAACCTATCTGAACCATCTACCAAAGTCAAGACTGGGGATGAAGTGAGTCGAGTCGTTAACTCTTGAAAACTCTTCTCACATGAATCTGACCTCTAAAATTTGACTTTCTTATGAGTCAATCATCATATAGGGGAGGTAATAAAAGAGAACCCTTCAACGAATCATTTGTAATAGCCAGCCAAATCCAAAAAACCTCCTAATATCTAATAGAGAAATGGGTCTGGTTCAGTTTCTCACTACTTTGGTCTTTTAAGGGTCAACTCGAATGCTATCACCGGAGACAATATGGCTAAGGAATTCTATAATCTTAGCGAAAACATATACTTACTGAATTCATCGAACAACTGATGGGCTCTAAGAGTCTGCAATACAATTCTAAGATGGTCTGCATAATTATTTTCACTACAGGAATAGACAAGAATATTATCACTGAAGACTATGATGAACATGCCCAAGTACTTATTGAAAACTCTATTTATCAAGTCCATGAAAGTTGTTGGGGCATTCGTTAGTCCAAAAGACATAACTAAAAATTCAAAGTGACCATACTGAGTTCTGAAGGCTATTTTCAAAATGTCACATTCTCTAACTCTGAGCTGATGATAGCCGAATCTAAGGTCTATCTTATATAAGTAACTAGCACCTTAAAGTTGGTCGAACAAGTGATCAATCTTAGGGAGTGAATATTTATTATTGATTATGACTTTGTTCAACTGACAATAATCGATGCACATTCTGAGAGAACCATCTTTCTTATGCACGAAAAGGACTGGTGCACCCCATGAGGAAACACTAGGTCTAATGAATCCCTTATCTAAGAGATCTTTCAACTATTCTTTCAATTTCATAAGCACAACTAGATCCATTCTATAGGGAGAAATAGTGATAGGTTGGGTATCTGGAAGGAGATTTGTTCCAAAGTTAATTTCTCTTTCAGGAGGAACTCCGGGGAGGTCTTCAGGGAACACATCTAGAAATTCCCTTACTACTAGAACTGACTCACGACTTGGAGTCTCAGAACTAGAGTGTTTGACTCAAACAAAATGGTACATGCACCCTTTAGATATCATTTTTCTTGCCTTAAGATAAGAATAATTTGTTCCCTAAGCAGAGAGGTACTACCCCACCATTCAATGACTGGTTCATTGGGAAACTAGAATTGAATGAATCTATTTTTGCAATCAACTGAGGCATAACATGAATGGAGCCAATCTATGTTGAGAATGACATCAAATCAATTATCTCTAACTCCACAAGATTAACTGAGGTAATTTACTGAGTATTGTGACCAAGCAATTTTGAATACCCGTATGGCTATAATAGATTTAACCATAGGGGTAGAAACTGAGAAAGGTTCTACTAAAGATTCAGGAATGATACTAAAATCAACTGCTACAGGGGTTACAAAGGAGAGTAGAGTTCTAGGGTCTATGTAACACCCCAATTCACTGAACCAGAATGCTATACGATGCTCATGACCTCGAGGGACCACAAGCTAACCCATGACTGATATATGTACTTGTATACTACAAATCATGATATAATAATGTAGAATACATGGAACTGTAAGGCCATAAGGTTCAACTGTATACAATCATGTGGGTGAAAATACCCAAAACAACTAAATCTGAACGTAAATCTGAAAGTAAATCTAAAAGTAGATCTAAAAGCCTCTAAACTGTCTGAGTAAGAAGTTGAAGGAACATATCTCCAACTAACTTCGTAAAACTGAACTGAAGAAATATATAAATGAATCCAATTATATTGTCCTCGAATTAATGAGGACTCATTGTGTCTCTACGACCAGAATGTTACCGCTACTGCTGGGCTGGAGCTCGTGTCTCAAAACCTATGGTGTAACATGAAAAAAAAGCACCATAGCGCAAATGCGTCAGTACAAATGAAGTACTGAGTATATGAGGAAGGTAGGGTGAACATAAAGGGTTTCATGCATGAACAACACTGACTGACAATATGAACGTGGGAGTGAAAACAAACATATATAGAAACTGGGACCGTGAATACGTGATAGCATGACCTGTAAGCTAATACATGGTTTACTGATAACTGTTATGACTGATACTGAGACTAATAACATGTATGTATGTACTGAAATCTGAAGAACACCCTAAGTTTTTTTACTGAGACTGATACTGAAATTATGGGAATTAGTGTTTAATCGACATGCCCCATGTATGTCGTTATGGCTAAGCTGGGGTCAAATTTTTCCCTGACTGGAGGGGTGTCAATACCTTACCATGGGTAAGGACAATCTGTGAGTAACCCTTATCTAGAGGGTACTCAATGAGAATGGTGGGAACACTGAACTAATGGGTTAAGCCACCTCATCAACCCTAATCTGACGAGTTAAGATATCTCAACCTAGACTGGCTACGTAGTTATGGAACACAAGGATTGCTACTAAGAATCACACCCTGAACTGGCGGGTGAGTTCCCATCCTTAGGTTCACTCGGTGCTAACCACTACACCCATCTGGAGGGACTAGACATGAACAACTGACTGTGCATGACTTAATCTTACTGAATTCCATTGACTGGTGGAATATTACTGATATCTGACAACTGACTAAGATCATGAGATTTTCTTGAGTCACATGACTGACTGAAGTCTATGGAATCATAGCTTGAGTTTGAATATCATGAAACATGACATGGATCTAGGCAAACAGCTATAGTTTTTGGGTACAAGTACCCCAGGACTCGATGGAAGGAAACTGACACACATGACCAACTTGATCATAAGAGTAGAGTCCATAATTTATAATATCATAAGTAGGGATCTCATACTAAGCATGGTTATCAACAATGTAATGCATGGAAAGGATTTCATATCACATGGAAGTACTTGCACCATCTTAACATTATGTTTATTGCATAATCATATTGGCAACACATTCTAATAGCATGGAAGTTCATATGGATTGCATGGTTATCATACATCTTGTTCATAGGTAGGATTTGCAAGTAAACATAGCATAATCTCATAAGAATAGTTCATGAGTATTCCAACAACATTTACAAGGCACATTAACAACATAGAAGTCATTGGAACGTAAGGGCTCATGAATCCTTCACTTAGTCACAATTTAGCTATATTGTATGATTTCTAGTTTCTTAGGCATTTTATCAAACACCTTACATGCACATCTTAAGCATAGGTGAAATCATCAAATTATACATCATGAACAACCAAATTTACATGGTTCCAACTCATATGATATCATGAATTCACAAAAACATATAAAGATTCCATCTTGAGAATCACCCAATATCAACAACATGATCATCAACACCCAGCAATATAGAAATCATACTTTATAATAAAAAAGAGGAAAACAATTAAGAATCAACATGGGTATGATCATATCACCACACTCAACCAAATTTTTATATTTTTAAATATTGATTCTTGAACTCCACGGATGAAAGGAATCCGTGGATGAACACTACATATACCTTAGAAGGAAGATTCTTGATGATTGACGGAGGAATTTCCTTGAAATCGGATCTTCAAGCTTAATTATGCAACCCTAGTTGTTTTTCTCATTTAGTGCTCTTGGATGATGAGATTTGAGATGAAAAATAGGGTTGCAGTATGTTTAGAAGATATATATTTCGTAGGGTTAAGTTTAGGAACGTGTAAGGAGTATTTAAAGACTTAATTACCTTTAAAATAACTCAAAACGGAGTGTTTTTGACACCTGCAATTTACTTAGGCAGCACCCAAGTGATCACCTATGCTTGGGTTGGGCGGTGCCTAACCAATCGCCTATGCTTGGGTTGGGCGGCGCGTAACCAATCACCTATGCTTACTGTCTCTCACAAAAATGGGCATAACTTTTTGCTCGGGTATTGGATTGAGGCAAAATTGGTATCGTTAGAAAGCTAATTCGATTTTCTACAATTTCGTGGGTCTAAATTAGCCAAAATACCATAATAACATCTAGTTATACTCTTTCAAAGATGACCCTTACAAAATCAAACACTAAAACTTGATGGATTCAAAAAATCACAGCTTGTATTACCTTAAGTGACTCATATGAACATGCTTACTGGATCATAAGCTATCCTATCACTAGGATATTCATGGTAAGTCATGTACTCAAGTATGAATCACAGGATAGGAGATTTTATATGTAGGAATACTTATTCACTTTCTAGCTTAGAAACATGCGGGGTATTACAGTCTAATAAATCATAAAATTAGAGATAAAAGACATGTAACATAACCATAACTACATTACAAGAAATTTATTGATCATGCCATGTCTTGAGAGAATACATCCTATTCTGATGATGCCCACTAGTTATGCTGGAATCGGTACCCTGCTGAGTCGAGTGGCCGGTTGAAACTGGTGGATGGTTGGACTGACCCTATTGACCAACCTTTAGGCAATCTCTAACTCTGTGGCCTGGCTTGCCACATCCAAAATGCACATCATTGCCATCTCTACACACACCCTAATAATTCCTGCCATATTTCCCGTAAAGCGAGTTAGTACGACCACTGTTTACACTATCCTGGCACTTAGAGCCTCGTTCCCTATCCTAACTATTGCACTAGCTGAAGATGGAACTGGGGCTAAGGAAATCTGACGGAACTGGGGATGATTACCACCTTCTGGCCTTGACTGACAAAAGTTAAAACTAACTATTTTGGCTAGCTTATTCTCTTTATTTTTCTCCTTAAACTTCTCTTCCTTAATCTGCTGAGCATGAACCATAAGCCTAGATAGGTCCATCTCTTTAATCAATATAGTAGTCCAAAAATCCTTGACCACACTATCAGATACACCAGAAACAAACTTACTTATTCTAGACCTATTATCTACAACCATATTAGAAGCATACCTTGCTAGTTGAGTAAATTTAAGCGAGTACTCTTTCACACTTATGTTGCCCTCCTTCAAATTAATGAACTCCTAAATCTTAGCCTCCCTCAACTCTAATAGTAAGAAACTGTCTAAAAATGTCATAGAAAACTTCTCTCACTCAACAGTCCCTGCATCAACACCTCGATCCTTCTTCCACTACTTAAAATAGGTGTGATATGCATCCTACAACTAATATACATCCAAATCTGCACTCTCAGTTGAACTAATACCCATTATATTTATCACCTTCTAAACCATATTAAAAAATTCCTGTGGATCCTCTTCAGACTTGGATCCTAAAAATAAAAGGGGATTCACTCAGGTGAAATCTTGAATCCTATTTGTAACTGCATTTGCCACTAAGTTGGATGGGGAAACAACCTGATGATTGTGCTGAGCTTCCAACTCAAGATCATAGGTAGGGAAATTTTTTTCTTGAGGCTTAAGTTATCTAGAGGCATAGGCTACGACCTTAACTCTCTACATCAATACACAACCAAGACCAACTCTGGAAGCATCACAGTAAACACCAAACCCATCTAAACCATATGGCATAGTCAAGATTGGGGTTATGGTGAGTCGAGTCTTTAACTCCTAAAAACTCTTCTCACAAGAATTTGACCACTAAAACTTGATCTTTCTCTGAGTAAATCGAGACATGGGGGACGTAATAGATAAAAACCCTTTAACAAACCATCTATAATAGCCAGCCAAACCCAAGAAACTCCTGACATTTGATAGAGAGATAGGCCTGGGCCAGTTTCTCACTACTTTAGTCTTTTTAAGGTCAAATCTAATGATACCACTAGAAATAATATGGCCAAGGAAAGCTACTGATCTTAGCTAAAACTTGCACTTACTAAATTAGGCAAATAACTGATGGGCTCTAAGAGTCTGCTAAATAATTTTGAGATGGTATGCATGATCATTTTCACTACGGGAGTAGACTAGAATATCATCAATAAAGATGATGATGAATATGACTAAGTACTGCTTGAAAACTCTGTTCATCAATTCCATGAAAGTTGTTGGGGCATTTGTTAGTCCAAAAGACATAAATAGGAATTTGAAGTGACCGTACCATGTTGTAAAGGCTATCTTCAAAATGTCACATTCTCTATCTCTGAGCTGATTATAGCCAGATGTTCGGTCCATCTTAGAGAAATAACTGGCACCCTGAAGTTGGTTAAATAAGTCATTAATCCCACGGATACTTATTCTTGATTGTGACTTTGTTTAACTAATAGTAATCAATGCATATTCTGAGAGAACCTTCTTTATTACATATGAAAAGAACTGAAGAACCCCATGGGGAAGCACTGGGCCTGATGAATCCCTTATCTAAGAGACCTTACAACTATTTTTTAAACTCTTTTAGCTCAGCTGGAGCCATTCTATAGGGCAGAATAGAGATAGGTTGGGTATCTGGAAGGAGATCTATTCTGATGTCAATTTCTCTTTTGGGAGAAACTATGGAAAGATCTTCAGGTAAAACATCTGGAAATTCCCTTACTACTAAAACTGAATCGAGGCTTGGATTCTTTGAACTAGAGTCTTTGATTTGAACAAGATGGTAAACACACCCCTCAGGTAGCATTTTTCTTGCCTTAAGATATGAACAATCTAAACCCTAAGCACTGAAGTATTATCCCTCTATTCAACAACTGGTTCAATGGGAAACTAAAATTTAATGACCTTATTTCCATAATCAACTGAGGTGTAACATGAGTGGAGCCAATCCATGCCAAGAATGACATCAGAATCAGTCATCTCTAACTCTATAAGATCAACTGAAGTGATTTTTTAGGATACTATTATCGAACAATTTCTGTATACCCATCTAACTATGATCGATTTACCCACTGGGGTAGACACTGAGAAAGGTTCTACTAATATTTCTAGGCTAACACCAAAATTAATAGCTATATAGGGGTTACAAAAGAAAGAAAAGCTTTGACGTCTAGTAAAACATACATATGAAGATGAAAGACCTTAATATACTCATAACCACATTAGGAGAAATTTCCTGATCATGTCGGGACTAGAGTGAATACAACCTATTTGGACATTACACACTGGTCGCATTGGAAGTGGAGTCTTGCTGAGTTGGGTGACCTATAAGTGCTACTCAAGAAGTATTTTGGCCTTGTTGGAGATCATTTCTTCTCCTCTGCGCCACCACCATACACTCACGAATCTTATGTCCTGGCTTACTATATCTAAAACACACATCACTGCCATCCTTACACATACCCTAGTTATTCCTACCATATTTCTGGCAAAGTGGATTAGTACGAATACTATTCATTCTACCCTGAGACTTAAAGGCTAGAGCCCTATCTTGACTGCCATTTCTAAATTTTAGAACTGGAGCACTAGGTGAAGATAGAGCTAGGGCTGAAAATTTCTAATAGAACTGAGAACGGTTGCCACCCCCTGACCTCAGTTGAGAAAAATTAATGCAACCTATTCTCACCCTTTTATTCTCTCTCTTTTTTTCTTTAAACTTCTATTCCTCGATCTGTTGAGCATGAACCATTAGCCTAGATAGGTCTATCTTCTTAATCAATATAGTAGACCTACACTTTTTGACTACACTATCAGCTATATGAGAAACAAACTTACTTATTTTAAACCTATTATTAGCTATCATTGAAGGGGCATACCTCGCCAACTGAGTAAATTTAAGGAGTATTCCTTCATACTCATATTACCCTGCTTTAAATTAATGAACTCCAGTACCTTAGCTTTCCTCTACTCTAAAGGAAAGAACCTATCTAAAAATGTTATAGCAAACTCCTCCCACTCTACAGGCCCTACCCCGGCACCCCTATCCTCCTTCTACTGCTTAAACTAGGTGTGAGATACATCCTGTAATTGGTAAGTAGCCAACTCCACACTCCCAATCGAAGGGACACCTATGATATCAGTCACCTCATGAACCATATCAAGAAACTCCTACGGATTCTCCTCAGACTTGGATCCTGAAAATAAAAAGGGATTCATTTGGGTAAAATCTCAAATCCTAGTTTTAGCTGTATTTGCCACTTAATTAGATGGGGAAACAGCTTGATGATGGTTATGAGAAACTGCTAAATGAGCTAAGGCAGTGAAAGCAGTTTTGAATTCAGCATGAGAGATATGCTCATTCAGTGGATCTTCCTGAACAGGCGAAGGTGCGAGTTGATTTCCATTTTTTTGTCATTTCTTTTGGGAAGAATTATCTATATAAGGAAGGAAAAATGAGTCAGAAAGAGAGTTTTAAAGAGAGTTTATGCTCATTCGCATGATATAAATACTAAAAGAAGGGAAACTTTTCCAAAAATATCTTGTAAGCTCTTGTCCATAAGTGTGGTGTGCTTTACAACCATGCACAAGACTCCATTCAATGCATATTTTAGACTCCATAGGACACTATAAATCCTTAGGCTTTGATACCAAGTTTTTTCACGACACGAGCTACCCTAGTCGAAACAATGATGCTTAAAATCACAAATGACTACAAGCTAACCTATAAGTTGGTACCTGCTGTGAGCACTAACAATATAAAGACAATAGACATATACAGAGAATAACTGATAAGGCCATAAGGTTTAGATATTAAAAATACAACTAAATTCATAAGTCTGAAAACATCTGTCAAGACTAATAAAGCTGATTAAACTAATTGACTGTCTGAATATCTGATAAGCCTCTAACGGACTTACTGTGGAGTTGATGGGACAAACCCCCAACTAACTCCATCTGACTATAATAAATATATACTGGAATAACTGAATGAAAGATAAACTTTTCCTCAAAAGAAGAGTACTCACCACTATTGTTGCTGCTGTGACACTGAACTATCTAAGCATCGTCAGGAAACTGTGTGTCCGAACCTATGATATAAGACATCATAGCACGAATAAAACTATGCGATCAGTACTTTGAATGTATTGGTATATGAGATGATATTAGGCTAAAATACTTAGGTTAACTATGTATGAAGTAATGACGGACTGAATAACATAAGATAACTGAGTATGCATGCATGAAAATTGAAATACTGAGAATGTAAGACCAAACATGTAATGTTTTTGAAATAATCTATAAACTAAAATACTAAATATGATAACTAAATAAATGAAAGTCTATATGCTATGGTCAAGCAAACCTGAACTAAATTCTATAATGAATATTGAACTGAGACTGTGAGAGGTATCATCTAACCGACATACCCAAATCTAAGTTAATTAGGGTCCAACCTATGACCCCGATTGGAAAGATGTTAGTACTGTGCCATGGGTACTAACACTGGCCGTATGGATTCACTAAACTAATGTCCCAAAGGACCAGGGTGTCAAGCCTAACTGATGGGTGACCACTAAAAGAAAGTCAAGCCTAACTGATGGGTGACTCCTCATAACCTATGATGGCTATGTAGTTATGGAATATAGGTACTGCTACTAACAACTCAGTCTAATTGATGGGGAAACTATCATCCCTGTATTCGCTCAGTGCTAAATCTTACTCCTAACTGAATGACACTAATTAATGGACTGAACTAAGCTTAACTGAACAAACAACTAATTGTAATTATTGACTGAATGATAATGCTCATGGTATATCTAAATTATTCTAAAGATACTAAAATTATATAAACAACTAGGTATCGGGTGTTCATAACCCACCAACACTAAAAATAAATAAGGATAAGGATATATACAAGCTTTGAAAACCATGATAGGGAATCATTATACAAAATCCATCACGTTGACATTTAATCAAACACATGGAGATTAAGACTTTAACATGGGGATGCTTTTAAACGTGATGAGATAACATGATTATATGATAACAACCATAAATTAAGGTTTTTTCTTAAATTGCATGAACATGATATGGGAACTACAACATTCAAAACATACTATAATCCATTCCACTAAAAAACAATTATAATCTTAACCTGAAATTGGAATAACAAGATGTCATAGGCATAATTCAACTTAATCATGTAACATTCATAATTTTATACATAAAAAGAGATTCTTGGACTCCATGGGTGAAAAGGGGCCATGGATGAACATCACACATACCTTAAACCCTTAAGCTTTAAAGAGAAACACCAATCTTGATGCTTTATTAAATGGTCTTGGATTGGAAAACTTGAATTCTTGGCTTTCATGCAGAGAAAGTAATGGAATTTGATGATCTTAGGGGAGGAAATGTTTTGTTTTTGAGAGAAAATTGGAGAAGAAGTGCAAATAATGCCCTAACTAGTGTTATAATTTGTGATTTAACAAATTACGTTAAAGGAAAAAGACAAAATTTCCCATTAGATATTTAAATTTTTAAATGGAATACATTTTAAAGGGGAACCAGAACAAGATGAGTAATCCATAGCTATTATTACCGTGATGTAGCCTTATTACTATGAGCTACTGGAATCTTGATCTAAACATGACCCAATCCTCATTTGAAAAATCCAAAACTTTATTAAGACATACTCCTTACACCCTTGAACATGAATTAACTCAAAAACCAACACCGCGGGGTTGAGAATACCAATTTAAAAATCCTCAAAGTTAAGAGGCCTTAAAAATGACTAAGTCCCCAGCACTTAGTGAAATTTTCATGATTTAAGCCTCTTATGCATGCAACTAGGATCTGAACTGAGATAAGAATAATACGTGGTATTACAATTGGCTGTGACTGACTTTAAGGGACCTGGTCCCTCACTGTGTGCTGCAACCTCACCAAGTTTCATCAGAAGGTCTATAAGAAAGTGTATTCCTTCTTCTCATTATTTTCCTAATAAGTATATGTTGCTTACTGATGAGGGAGAACCTAAATGTTATGAGAAGGCCATGAAATATGAATATAAAAATCAGTGGATTGAATCCATGAAAGATTAGATGAAATATTTGTATGAGAACCACACTTAATAGTTGGTGAAGTTTCCTAAGGGCATGAGAGCTTTAAAGAATAAGTGGGTGTTCAAAGTATAATTTTAAGAACATAGTTTAAAGCCCAGATATAAATCCAGATTGATTGTCAAATGATTTTGTCAAAGGAAGGGTATTGACTTTGACAAAATATTTTCTCCTATTGTCAAAATGACCTCTATTCGTACAGTTCTTGGTTTGGCTGCTTGTCTTGATTTAAAGATTGAACAAGTGGATGTAACAATAGCTTTTCTTCATGGTGACCTCGAAGAGGAGATTGACATAAAACAACCTAAGGGCTTTAAGGTAAAAGGTAAAGAAAATTATGTGTGCAAACTTAAAAAGAGTCTTTATGGCTTGAAGTAAGATTCTAGATAGTGGTATAACAAGTTTTAATCTGTCATGGGAGGGAAAAGCTATAAGAAAACTTCTTTAGATTAGTGTGTATTTGGATAAATTTTCCTCTTACTATATGTGGATGATGTGTTGATTGTAGGTGAGAATACTTCCAGAAATAATGAGTTGAAAAAACAGTTATGCAAGGCTTTTGGTATGAAAGACTTGGGTTATGCAAAGCAGATTTTGGACATGAAAATTACTCATCTCAAATAAGAAAGAAAGCTTTACTTTTCACAGGAGAAGTACATTGAACGTGTACTAGAGCACTTCAATATGAATAATGCTAAGGTTTTTAACACACCCCTTACTGGTCATATGAAATTGAGCAGGAAAATATGTCCGACAACCAAAGAGAAAAAGAGAGCACCTCTAAAGTTCCATATTCCTTCGTTGTCGAAAGTTTAATATATGTAATGGTGTGTATCAAACCTGATATTGCTCACACAATGGGTGTAGTCAATAGGTTTCTTAAATCCTGAAATGGAGCACTAGAAAGCAGTCAAATAGATATTGAGGTACCTAAGAGTAACCTTAGCTGATTGTTTGTGTTTTAAAGGATCTGATCTAATCTTGAAGGGCTATAGAAATGCCGATATAGTGGTTGAACTTGATAATACAAAATTTACTACTAGATTTTTGTTTACATTTTTAGAGGGGAGATATATCATGGTTGTCAAATTTGTAGAAGTACGTAGCACTATCTACAACTGAAACGGAGTATATTGTAGTTACTCAAGATAGCAAGGAAATGATATGGCTCAAGAAATACATCAAGAACTTAGATTGCAACAAATAAATTATGTTGTCTATTGTGACAGTTGAAGTGCATTAAACTTGAGAAAAAATTCCATGTTCCATGAAATAACAAAACACATTGATGTGAGGTACCATTGTATTCATGAAAAAAGTGGAGAACAAATCATTCCATGTTAAAAAGATCCATACCAGTGAAAATCCCGCAGATATGCTGACAAAGATGTTGTCAAAAGACAAGTTTGAATTGTGCAAAGAACATATCGGCATGAGCTCTCTCTGAGAAGATATAGATATATCCTTTAGGTACATGGGACTGGAAAGGGAGATTTGTGGGGTCGAACCTCATAAATGATGCTTTGAAAATCTTCCATTAGCTAACAATTATTCAAAGTTCATTGTCTGCAAAGTTGAAAATGAAGGCTTGATAGTTGGGGCATTAAATAATACTTTGAAACTTTACTCTTAGTGATGTCATTGGTGACATTAATAAAGGTAGTTTATTTCTATAAAAGGAGCTCATCAGCATATTGGTTGAACACACAAAATAGAGAGAAAAATAATATATAGAGAGTAGTGAGGTATTCCATAGACTGTGACAAAAAATAGTTTGTGAAGGAAAAATTAGAGTGCGCGATATTTTAGTAAAGTGGGTGTCAAAAGAGGGTTATTTCTTTTGAATGTGTAGTAGTTACTTTGAACATTGTACTTGTTACTACGGTGTAAAACTCCTTACTATAGTAACATCAGTTACTCCTCTTGATCCATAATTTTCCCTTATTTAAAAGGGTTTCCACATAAAATCCTTGGTGTAATTATTTTTATTTTATTTTCCTATTATTTTTCCACAAATACTTTCATTGTTATTATGTGTTTAACATTATCATGATCTAATATCTCTATTTTACCACTCCGAAGTTCATATCTAACAAAGGCAAAAGTGCAACAAAGATATATTAGCTCCCCATCTTCAATGCATTTTTTGTTAGGCTGTCGTACTAGTTTTAGAAGATCCTTATTTGTAAACTTCAAATTATTAAATACACCCTCATCTTTGCAAGGATTTTACCTTGTATCCACATGAAAAAGTGCATTCAGGAATTAGGCAGAACTAGTCATTATACAAACCATAAGCATCACTAGATCAAAATTATCAGAATAGACATCCAATTGTTTATCAGTCAGACTGATACACAAATAAACAGAAAAAATAATAATAAACTAAAGAATGGGCCTATTTGAATTTAGTATTCATCTGAATCAACCACCTCGGAAGGTTTCACAAAAGGGAAAGTAAATTGGAACATAAACCTCCATAAAGAACACAAGGAGGGAAAGAAAATAGTTGGCTTTATTTCTCTTACAAATGAGAAACAAAATAAAAAAAGAATGTCCAAGATCTCTACCCAATATACAAGAATAATTGTGTAACAAGTATAAGGTGTTTGTAGTTGATTCTAAATTACTTCCTATGATTTTCACATACGTAAAAACAATCATGAATGGAGGAAAGAAAAATAAATAGGAAAGACTGAAGATTATCTTATGCTTGATATAGTTAACATAAGAACATATAATATAGAGGCTAACTATCTTACCCGAGTCATATTAGTGAGTATAGCTATTTCACCTGCCGTATTAAAGATGGAAAAATATCTTGAAGGACATCGATATGAGGAGATTTAATATAGCGGTATATAAGGTTGCCTATTCCTTGAATAAACAAGTAATATTACTTTCTAGTGTGTTCAATTTAAAAATGTATCAATTGGAATAATAAGCAAAATACATCACTCTTTGGTGCTTCTGTTCCAGCAAAGATTATGAGATATACATGACAAGGGGAAACCACAAGTACTCACACTGATATTTGACACTTACACTGATATTATTCATAAGATTATATGTGACATTTGCGTCGTTGGTAGAAAAAACATAAAATTCTTCATCTCCTTCACCTTTTATCTCAAAATATTATACTGTAAGTGGCGTATCATTGAAGAAAAGACATATCGTTGAAGTCAATGAAAAAAAAAAGATGAACATGTGGTTGAATTCTCTTAAATTCATGAACCTTACATACCTCTAGTATTCCAAGAACAGACAACAAGAAGTTTATTTCCATAGCTTTTTTGTTCTTCTAGAATTTCCTATGCAGAAGTGACAACATCTTTGATATAATGATGAAATTCAATAAATTCCAGTGTAGGAATATCTCTAGTTTCTGCAGGAATCTCCTCCAAATTATAGCAATAGTTTAGGATTAGATACTCATGGATAGGAAAACTATCAGTGGTTGCTTGCCAGTGCACCAAGTTCATCATGAAAATGTGTAGCAACTTGATTTTCTTGAAACCCCCTTCATTTAGATTCCAATTGCTCCCTAGAAATCAATTTTTTTTAATTGGAGAACCTAGAAATGGGGGATGTTACCTAAACAAGTCATATCCTTCCATAGAAGATGTGTTCCCATAAGAGACAAACTTTTGACATTTGTTGGAAAAACAATAGGTAGCAGCAGAGCAAGCAACTTTTGGAAATACTCTATAGGTGATGGAATTGCTAAATGAATTCTTAGCTTTAGGAGATAAAATAATGATCAAAGATCATGAATAATCTTAGACCATACGTTATGATCTGGCTGGATTAAAACTTCTAATTTTTGTACTCTAGGGAGTGCTGAAAAAATTTCCTTCCAATCAAAATTAGTTATGCAGATCGAATCAACTATTTTTAAGTTTTTAAGACCCAAGAAATTTTTTTTGGTGAGAGCGGAATACAGACACATTCCCCTAGTATTGAAATGTCTCAGACTTGACAACTTCCAAACTTCCTACTGCAGGGATAATTAACTTGCAATTGGAAGAAGAATTAGTTCTTGTAGACTCCGTAGGTTGGATATTAATTCCAAAACATTGGTACCAGTGGTACAAGAAACATATCTCAATTGTACTAGTTGTGTTATCTCATTAGGAAAATATGAAAAGCAAAAACTTTTAAGATCCAGTACCCTTAAAAGTTAAAAATAAGAATTGATTATTTTGCTGTATTTAGAGTCTTTAGATAAACATATGGTTCGCCTAAGAACAATATGGTACAAACTAAATCCAAATTATCTTTTTATAGTCTAAGATTCATTTATCGTAAAGAATCTGGATGCAAAAAATGGGGACACTTCCAAACATTTATCTTTTACATGAAAAAACTTGGCAACTTCTCCTTTTCTAAAGCATAGTAGTCTAATAAGGTCATGCATCTTTAACTCCTAATTTTATTACTATCCCCTCGTCTGCTATCCATAATCAAACTAATGCTTACTAGATCTAATAAACACTCTTCCGCTACCTCTTCTAACTTCTTATGACTAGTTGATTTAAGAAAACCCCCTGAACCCAATTCCTAATCAACTTATCCACGGGAAAGTCTACATCCTCTGTAAAAACTCCTATATAAAGAAAGAAAGATCTTAAGCTACATGACAAGTAGTTGTAACTCAAAGTTAATATTGCTAAACATTGCTACGAGTATGAACCTATATCTGAAATCACATTTTTTGCTACTTTTTTTCAATCATCATATGTCCTAGGAATCTTAGAGAGAAACCTAGTAATAACAATAACTTAGACAGATAATCCTCAATACTATTGTGTTATATGTTTCCCAATTTCTTCAAATTAAGAAGGAAAGTCTTCCTTCCCAAGTACCTTTTTAGACAATAAATTCCAACTACTTTCAGAACTAAGGAAAGACACATAATGAGGAGGGAAATCACTGCTAGCATAATCAAGTACTTCTAAAAGCCTAGTAGTTATCATGATTTGACTTCCATTATTATCATCAGGAAATGATCTCCTAGAAATGATCTCTTAATAAGGTCCTAGGCCTCTATACTCTATATATTATCCAAAACTATTAGATACCTCATGTATTTCCATTTTTTACACACTAGCTCTAATAGTTGGTCATATATCTTGCCACCATATATTAACTTAAAACCTAGAGTACCAAAGCTTAAAACATCTAAAAGTAGTTTTCTAGCATCATATTCTTAAGAAAAAATAGCCCACAAAGAAATATCAAATCAACAAAGCATTGATTAATTGCCAAAATTACTTTTGGCAAGAGTTGCCTTACCAATACCGCCCATACCAACAATCGAGACAACTTGATCCTTTCCCTATGAGTTTATCTTGTATGATGTTAAAGACATCCTCCATTGCAAAATGAGTGTTTTCTTCATCCAAGATTGTTAAAATAAATTAGTTAGTTTAAGTTCAAAGTTGATAGTCTACTATTTTATTGAAACAGTTTTCACTATTTCATTGAATTACTAGTAAAGTTAGTTGTTAGATAGTCAAGTAGGCCAGTTAGCTGATCAAGTAGTTAGAGAAAGTTGCTAGAGGTAGTTAAGAATATTCTAGAAGCTCATGTAATGATCATGTGAGTCTATATATACCCTGTATATCTCATTGTAAGGCAATGCTTCTTATTAATTCAATAAGCTTCAGTTTCTCTTTTTTTTTTTTTACTCAAATAAAGCTTTGATTCAATGGATCCTGTGTGAATGAGCACTATGTTGTTATAGTTTAACATGTTGTAGTTTAACATGGTATTATATCAATCAATCATGGAGTTTTAGAATAGAGTGTCGATTGTGATTTTTCATATTCATTGTTATAGAATTTAGATTTTTGTTCCGAGAGCAACAAAAAGAAATTCAACTACTGAGTTCCTAAGTTTTATAAGTGTAGTAATGATGGCACCTAAAATCGATCCTATTGATCCTTTGTTTCTAGGGGACTTAGATATAGCTGGTGTTGTATTGAACCCAATTAACCTTGTCGTCTTAGAGAACTATGGAATTTGGAGTTGGTTCACAAAGATAACATTACTAAGGGAAAAGAAATATACTTTTGTGACTAGTACGTTTAATAGGGATGTATATATAGAGGAATTACATGAACAATGAGAAATATGTAATGCAACGGTATGATCTTAGCTGATGAGTTTAGTAAGTGCAGAATTGCTCAGTGGTATTGTATATGCAATAATTGCATTTGAGATCTAGGAGGACCTTAAGGAATGGTTTGTCCATTAGCTAAATAGACTATCATTTCCTACCAGTGACTCTAGAGAAGCAAAATATTTTAATGTTGTACACATGGTTCTTTGGGGGCCTTACAAAATGCCTACTTTTGAAAAGAAATACTATTTTCTGACTATTGTAGATTATCATAGTAGATACACTTGCTTCATTTTTTGCAGTTGAAATGTTAATGAATTGTGGCTATTAAGAATTTCTTGATCATGATTAAGAATTAGTTTGATGCTTAGATAAAGGCACCTAGATCAGATAATGGAAAATAATTTCTTAACTCTTTATGTAGAGAGATGTTCCAATCCTTAGGTATACTATATTAAAGTAGTTTACCTTACACACTACAGTAGAGTGGGATAGTTGAAAGAAAGCATAGACAAATATTAAATATTAATAGAGCAATTAGGTTTTATTCTTAGATGTCTATCAAGTTTTGGGGATTAAATGCCAAGGGTGCAGTTTGTCTTATTAACAAACGACCTTCTTCATCTATTAAAGGTAAAAGTCCTTATAAGATATTGTTTTGCAAGGTTCCTTCATTAACACACTTGAGAGTTATTGGTTGCAAATGTTATACTTCAGTACAACTAAAGGGTAATAAATTATCGTAAAGGGACAAACCTACAATGTTGATGGGATATTCTGCCTCTCAAAAGGGGTATTTGTTGATGTAGCTACTCACTAACAAGTTATTTGTTAGTAGGGATGTTGTGTTTCAATAACATTTGTTCCTATTTGAAGATAAGTCTACTCCAGAATCACCTACTGATTTTATCAAACTAAGTGACACTGATCATGTAGATGTGGACACTAATGTAGATTTACTTAAAGCATCAGAATCTTGTCATCAAATCCCTAAACTATCTGATGAGGATGTGTCTCCCTTACATATTCCAGTGGTATTCCAGTTGATGGTCTTCATAGCTCATTAGATATAGATGTATCACCTTCACCACCTGTAGTGGTTGCTCTAAGAAGATCAACCAGGGTACCTAAATAGCCTGCATAGCTGATGGATTGTGCCTTATAAGGAAAAGAAAAAAGAAAAGGAACCAAATATCCCTTAGATAATTACTTATATTATGCTATTACTAGTCCAATTTATATGTGCTTTGTATACAATTTGTCAGCACGGGTTGAACCTTAGTATTATAGTCAAGCATTTGAGGATGAATGCTAGATTAAAGCTATGAAGATAGAGGTCAAGGATCTTGAAAATACCCATACTTGGGAGGTGGTTGATAGGCATCAATATAAGAACATCATAGGATCAAAACAAATGTACAAAATCAAGTACAAAGTTAATGGAGAAGTAGAAAGATTCAAGGCAAAATTAGTAGCCAAAGGATATAGTCAACAAGAGGGGTTGAATTATCATGATACCTTTTCAACTATTGCCAAGATGGTTACTATAAGGTGTGTTGTTGCCTTGCCCATTCTCAAAAGATTGGTATATATATCAAATGGTTGCCTATAATGCTTTCTTACAAGGTGATATAGATGGGGAAGTTTACATTGAAATGCCAGATGGATTCAAGAAAGAAGGATCACACAAAGTATGTAGATTATTAAAGTCATTGTATGAACTTAAGAAATCCTCAAGACAATGAAACATTAAGTTTACTGCATTTTCTTAAAGCATTTATTACTACTCTCTTTTCACTTTGAAGACACCAGAAGAAATAGTTGTGGTACTAGTATATATGGATGATCTTCTTATCACTGGTGACAATGTTGATATGATAAATAAAGCGAAAAGAACACTACATCAGCAATTCAAATTCAAAGACCTTGGAGTGCTTAAATATTGTTTAGGCATTGAAGTACTATGGTCCACAAATAGAGTCATATCAAACTAGAGAAAGTATATCTTAAAGCTTATTGATGATAGAGGATTTGTTGGTGCTAAACCATCTTCTAATCCACTAGAAACTAATACCAGGTTGACTTCAGTCAGGTAGATAAGGTAGCTAGAGTTGCAGATAATGTTATTCTTAATTATATCACATCTTATCAAAGAATGATTAGAAAGCTAATGTATGCAACAATTACAAAACCAAATATTAGCTATGCTTGTAGACTCTAAGTTGGTTTATGTAGCAACCTAAGAAGTCTTATTTGGAAGCTTCTAATAGAGTGGTAAGATACTTAAAAGGTATTGTAGGATAGAGTGTTTGGATCAGGACACAACCTACCACTGCACTTGTACATTTGTGTGATTCAGATTGGGTCGACTATTGAGTGGATTATATGAGTAAAGGTAAGTTGACCTTCCATGGTTCTGTTATAATTCTTGAGATGGAAAGTTAGTTTCATTGCCCATTTCTAAATTTAAGGTCCTAGGGCTTTCTTTTTAATTTACTGAGATTCAAGTATTTGTTTCCCCTTTATATATATATGTAAACCATTTTTGAGGTTGACCAGTTTGTGGTCTATTCTTTTGATCTAACTAGTACATTGCTGATAGTGGTTTTGATATTGATTTGAGAGGTCTTGGATTCTCCTTTTTGATTTTTGGATGCATCTCCTGGTGATAATTTTGAACTTATTATCGAGGTGGATTTGGGCACTCCATTTTTTTCATGATGTGGTTCTTGTTCTAAGTAGAGTTAGAGAGTTGGAGATAGGTGCTCTTTCTTGTGGTTGCTAATTAAGTTTGTGAAATAGGTATTCATTATCAAGATGGAGTATTGGATTAACCAGTTTTTTTCTAAGGTTGTATTTCTCCTAGTTTCTAAAATTTTAGTTATCTCTAGTACGTCTTGCAATTGTGGTGAATTCTTGGATATTCTTTTGTGACTTGTGCCCTCCAACAGATATGGGGTTGATTGCTTTTACTTCCAACTGGTGATTTATCCTCCATTGTGATTTTTTTCTTTGGCTCTAGTTTGGTTTTGGCTTTGACATAATCCAGTAAGGGTTTGTCTAATTTAGATACTAAGGTCGATTAGGTATTTGGACTTAGATTAAACTTGTTAGCTCAGTTCCAGACTTGATACCTTAGAATGGAAATTTATAGATTATGATGGATTAGGTCTAGTTTGGATAATGGAGATTGAGCGGTGTAGCCTTGGTGTTGAGATTTCAGCTGGAGTTGTTGAGCTTGGGTGTAACATTTATTTCCAGACTTAGATCTATTAAGATTTCATCTATAGGTTGGTTAAGCCTACTCCTTATCTATCTATTTGGTCTTCTTCAATTCAGATTGGTTATGGTTGATAAGTGTTTAGATGATTGCCCATGGGGACAGTATTGGTTCCTTCATCTTTGACCTCGATTTTCAGTCTTTGTTAAAAATTTTGGATGACCTACTCAGCAAAAGTAGTATGCTTAATTTGGATTCAACATGGCTTTATCCTTGACTGATCTGTCATCCTAGAGTGAATTAATTTATGGTGAGTGTTTGTGTTTCAGACTCCTGACTATCAATTTTGATGGTAATCCAGACCAGTTATAGCATTGGCAGTAAATTACAGACTTTAACTATCTCCATTTATGTTCCTAGGTAGCGCCTTATGGGATTTTTCTCATGCTTGCCTTTATGGATTTCTAGTGGATCAACTTTTTTTCTTTGAGGTTAGTGTGATGGGATTGCATGATAGGACTCGAGTGACTTTCTTCTTGGTTTGCGGTGGATAACAGGTTTCTAAAGACAAAATAAGGATATATTTAGAGATTAGAGTGGGTTATATGAGTCATGCCTTGGTTTGCCTTTGGCTTGGATGAGTTTTTTCTTGGTTGTGCTGGTATCGATATGGTATCAGTATGTCATTGTCTGGATTTACATGCATTAGCCTTTCTCGGTTCAGTGGGAGCTAGTTGGTGGTTGAGGTTGAGTTTTGTTTTTTTTAGAAGTGAAGAAAAGTTGGTGTAAGCAGGGATATAGGTGGAAAAATTACTTGGAAGTATTGTCTCTTCTTTGAGGTTATCTAGGTATTGTGCTCGGAGGCATGTGTGCCTAGTACCTCATCCTTTTGAGTTTTTGTGCTTCATCTATCCATTTGACTTTTATGGACAAAAATTCTTTTAGTAGTGGATATTCTAATTACCATCCAAGTCATTTCCTCAGTTTGCATGCATTTTTAGAATTTTAAGTCTTCTAATAGCAGCTGTGGGTCAATTATGACTTGCAAAAATTGTCAGTTTGATTATCAGATAGTTTGTTTAGATTTTAGGCTCATTTTTCTATTTTGGAGCATTTGTTATTTAGGATTTGGTCCCTGACCAAAACTCCTATTAGATGACCTCGGATGAGAATTCTGAAAGCGCTATCAGTTTTGAAACATCGATTTTAGGCTAGGGGACACTTTTTTCAGATTTTAAGGCTTTTGAACTCGTTTTGGGCTATAAGTTTCAATTGTTTCACTGAGTCTAAATCATTGAATTTGGTATGGTAGCATAGTTTCTTTGCTTGTGTGGGGTTCCGAATGAATGGCGGTCACCCGCTCGAAGTCCATTTTGGACTTGGTAAAAATTTGGTGCCGGGCACCTGATAGGACCACTTAAGTTCCTATTAGGACACTTTAGCACTCAATACTTTAATGTCTATGAGCCCAATAGTCGGGGACTGCTTTAGCGATCAATAGTTGCTAAAGTGGGAACCACTTTAGCACCATTAGGATTGGTTTAGCTGCACCCACCTATGTTGCCAGGCCGCTAAGCAATCAGGTTTCTACTTTAGCAGTGAGAGCTTTAGCACCTAGGTGTCCACTTTAGCCACACCGGGGCCTTTTTATGCCTGTTTTCTCCACCCGATTTTCCACTATTTTCACACTAATTTGTGAACTCACAGAGAAGAAAAAATGGGAAATCATTCATTGAACCTAAGGTAAGCTAGCCTAACACTCCGTGGTCATTTCCCAATAATTTTCCCTTTAATTTCCATCCTAATTCATGGTAAAATCTGAGAAATTAGGTCTTAAATTCCTAAACTTTAAGGGCTGATTTGAGACCCGATTTATGCTTCGTTTGTGGTCAACTTTTGAGCACGCATACCTTGTCCTTTGAGGGACCTCCTGGCAGATTCAATTTTTGATACCATTTGCGAGCCCCACCAACTTATTCTTGACCCGAATTTTAACCTGACCCTTAATATATTAATATGGGTCTCATTTTACTCATATGGTGTGTAGCTTAGAATTTTCATACCATGGAGGCATTTCAGGATCATGGAGAAAAGGCAGATGATTTGCAGTGATTCAAGAATTTGTGGTTCAACATAGAGGTACGATTCTGTCTAATCTTCTTTATGAGATACTATACTACATATATTTCATGTTATATAGGGATGTTAGAATGTGATTGTGGGTAGACCACTATGACTTAGCCAAATTTATGAGTATAGAGGAAGGGTGAATCGACCCTTAATATGAAATACGTATTATGTTTCTAGGATTCTTTTACCCTAGGTTGTTATAATGTTAGGCATAGTTAAGGCTAATAACATCTTTAGTATAAGGTTACTATGATACCTGGTGGATTGTGATGGTTTTTGAATAGTTATATGGTTATGCCAGTTATGCATTATTGAGCCCAAGGTCGTGCTTATGATATTAGTTGGACTCTGAGCAGCGATTTATCCTTGTATAGGAAGTGGCCGTAGTCTATATGTGTTTTGATGCTTATAATTATATTGTTTAGATACTGCTGATGAAATACATAGATTAGGTACGTTCATGCTCACTAAAACTATAAATGGTACTATTCCAACCAAAAATATGGTTTTACTACTGCTTCTCCTAAAAGGAAATTCATTCCTACCTTTCACTTAAAAAACAAATTCTTTCATAATGGGAATTGTACAACCTTAATAAATGAATGAATGATTTATGACTAAAATGCTATTTTAGCTATTTGATCATGATACATTTCGGTCCATGGTTTTAATACTACTATTTACTTTGATCGAGAGAGATTCTGACCCTTTCTACACTTTTTGGCAATTTAGTCCTGGAGTTTCCTCGAGAAATGGATTTATGGACTTACACTTATTTATCCAAGGCTCTAGCTTGTGTATTTATACACACACACACACACACATCTGGTATAGGATAAAGCAGGTTGATGATGATAATGAGTATTGGAAATACTGAATCGAAAATAGGTCGGTGTAAATGGGTACTCCCAAACCCCCTAGGTCCCCTTTATCCGTGAGCTTTCCTGCCAAAGAAGAGAAGTCTCTGTAGGTCCTGCCTTTGTGAGCCATTGAGCTAGAGTAGTTTTTTACACTAGGCTACATCATGGTACTTAGTTTGATTATTCTACTATAAATTATACTTGCATTCATCCTTGCATGTGCATTGCCTATCACCAGTATGTGCCTGTATCTATCAATATTATGAGGGATCACATAGGTATAGGTGATAAACGTTGATTGTTGTGTGTTATGTTCTTATTGGACCTTCGGAATTATGGGTCTCAATTTAGGTATTGTTTGTCCAAGATAGCCAATTTATTTATTGTTATTGTTATGATGATTAGTTCATGACAGGTTGATTATTGGACTGGTACTAAGATTTGAGTTATGCATTTGATTTCTTTCCTTTACGGTTATTTTATTTTGGATAATTATCTCATGTTTAGACATATGGATTATGGATCCTGATTACATTAAATCTTATTCTATAATGCCCCAAAAATTTCTAGCAAGTTTCTAATCATTCATCATATGTTTATAGGTCCAAAAATACTTATTTGAATCATGGATAAGTGTCATGATCATTTACCTAATGTGTAAAGTGGTTTCGATGTGAAGAATGTTCATAGGAAATAGTTAGATCAAAGTTGAGTTGGGAACTACTATTATTGATTGAGTTTTGGTATACAATCATAGAAGAGTCAAATTTAAAAGTATATAGATTCTAGTATATATTGACTTTTGGAGCTCGAGACCTACCAAATAAAAGGTAATTGAGTCCTCTTTTCAAAGCATTTGATTTCTCCTTAATCCGATAGCCGAGAGAAAATTTATATTTATTTTTTAGTGTAAACCAGTGAGGGTTTGTGATAAGAGTGTGGCACTCCTTGTGTATTCCGTAATAAGAGCATGGCACGCCCTGTGTGCTCTATGATAAAGGTGTGGCATGCCTATATTCCTAGATACGCTAAAATTCATATTTTTCTTTAGTTTTCCAAGAGTAAAAAAGTCATTTACTTCCTAAATCATCCTATAACTAATGTTAACATGTTTACCCTTATCCCATAATCAAAACACATGATTCCTGTTCTCCATAATTCTCAAGAACACCAAATAATCGTTTCTTCTAAAAAATTCAAGCTTCCTTCAAAGAGAATTCATCAAGTTTAGGTTTGTGGGGTTTGAACAAGGATAACCATTCATCATTGTTGTACCCAAAAGCTTTGATTTTACAATTAAATTTATGAGATTTCAGTTAGGGTTAACACACATTTTTCATGTTTTTGATATTATGGCATTATCATGTGATTTGAAGTTCAGTTTACAAAAGAGTTTACCTTTACTGCTGTTTTTACTTACATGATTTCTTTATAAGATGAATTTTATTATTTTGACTCGAGGTTTCATTAGTTGATAAAAGAATTTAATTTGAGGATTGAGTATTCAGTTTACAAAAAGTTCAAGTTTACCAGTTTGAGTTTAAAAAGAATTTAAATTACAATGTCTATTTTATATGAGATTTTAGAAAATCTATGAAGTTCACATAAGAAACTAAGAATTTGAGATAGACATAGTGGTATATTATGTTTTCAAACTTATTAGCTTATATGCCTATTTTGAGGTGAACTTTATAGATACAATACGAGCAATAACATAATTTTAGGAGTAGTATCTAGCATTGAGAGGGGAATGTGGGTTTATCACATCCTATTTCCCAAAAACTACATGCCACTATAGGTTATTTAAGTTATATTATTCAGCTTATCCAACCAAACATGTTAGGGTGATCACCACAATTTTCCTTTATACCCTAGCAAGGTATATTGGGATGATGTGATGAGGATTGGAGTCACTATCCCATTCTTGACGAGGGCTTGAGTCATCGGACTATATGTTGCTCATATGGTTTATGTCAGTTAGGAAAATCTCCCATGGAAAAGAGAAACTTTTGAAATTAAGTATAATGAGTCACAATTGTTGTTCATATACTATTTTTATGAATTATTCTTTATGAAATTTCTATTTTCAGTTTTACTTATGATCAAGGTGAGTTCTTTTACACTTTGCTCGCTTGATTTGAAATTATGTTCAATGTCAGTTTTACCTATTCCAAAGAAAAGACAGTTTCAAAAACTAAGTGTAGTGAGTCACCTGATTTATCATATTATGCTTTGTTATTCATGTTTTATGATATTTCAGCTTTCAGTTTGTTTTAGTCTCTTAGTGAGTCTATTTACACTTAGCATGCATGTTTTAAGATTATGCATTAGTTTAATTTTACTTAATGCACCCCCACATACTCAGTATATTTCAAAAGTACTAACCACATATATGTCTATGTGGCTACATAGTTCATAATGTTGGTATAGTTGTAGCTACAATATTATGGTCAGGTAGTTCACAGTTTCCAGCCAGCAGGTGATGAGTTCTCCTTATTCAAGGAATCTAGTCAATTTGTAGATTCAGTAAGTATATTTTATTTAGTAGTATGGATTAGGGATAGCTAGAGTCATGTCCTAGTGTAATACCTCATACTTATCAGAGGTCGATTCACCTTTTAGTTTCATGCTTAAGGGGCTTAAGGCTTGAAATTTTCACTAAGTGTTGGTGACTTAGTCATTTTCAAGACCCCTAAACTTTAAGGATTTTTATTTTTGTCTTCCTGACCCTGAGACATTAGTTTTTTAGTTAATTCATATTCAGAGATGTAATAAGTATGTCTTGGGCGAGTTTCAGATTTTTCGGATAAGGTTTGGGGCACATTTGGATCACAAATCCAGCAAGTCACCGCGATAGGACCGCGTTACAATGACATTCTTTTTGGCACTTACATCATATCGCGGTGAAGGTATTTTTGTCCCCTTCTTGATTTATAATTGAATGTTTGTGTCATGATCATTATCCTAGTGTGTGAAGTTCTTATGAAGTGAAGAATGTTCAAAGGAATCACTTAGAACAAAGTTGGGCTAAGAGCCTTTGATTCATCCAAAGTTTGGTATTCGGATCTACAAGGTTCAATTTTGAATTCATATAACTTTTGATATACATGCAATTTTTTAGCTTAAGACCCACCAAATTTTAAGAAATTGAATTAGCTTTCCAACTATGTCGATTTCTCCTTAATCCGATACCCGAGCAAAAAATTATGATCATTTTCGTCAGAAGCAGTAAGACACCGCGATAAGTCCACATCGTGATGAGCCTTTAATTCACATTCCAATTATAAAGTTTTTGGTTTAAATGATTTAGGGGCAATTGGGTCTTTTCCAACCTCAACCCAATCATTCATAACACGATTCGGGCACCAGTTAGGGCATTATTTTTCTATCTTCTCCATCTTTTCTGTCAAGAAAACCCTAGTGATCCCCCAAGATCATGTTCTCTCCAAGAAAACCAAGAATTCAAGTTTCCAAGTTCAAGAACCTTCAAGAAAGCATCAAGATTGGTGTTTCTCATTCAAATTAAAAGCTTAAGGTATGTGGGATTTCATCCATGGGTCCCCTTTCACCAATGGAGCCCAAAAATCCTTTTCTTTCAATTAAAGAATGAATTTTCTATGATTATGATATTTTGTATGTTCAAGAAAGATTGAATTTCATGTTTTTATGGTAATTTAAATGCAATTCATCCCATGTATGATTCAATGTAAGATTTAATTTCCTCATGCTATGAATTTGAATTTTTCATGTCCTATTTCAAGTGAATTCCATGTAAATCCCCAATTTATGATTTTAGTCACGTAATCATGCTACTTCTTCATGTTTAAAGCATTCCCATGTTCAAGTCACGATCTTCATATGTTTGATGAAATGCCCATGTTAGGGTCTTTGAACTATAATAACTTATTACAGTGTTTCAAGATTGAAATCATATTTCGTACTTATTTGTTGGTGGATTATGAACACCCGATACCTATGTGATTTACAGAAATTCAGTTTTCCAAGTGTTCAAATAGTTATTCCATGAATCTTATCAGTATACTCAGATATTCATAATCATGTTGAGCATTATCAGTTTATATGTTAATAATTACCTCAAAATTTATACACACTGTTATTTTCAGAATAACATGACCTGAGCTTATCAGTTATCAGTTCATACACCAGTTAGTCTTTTAGTGTCTTTTAGTTGAGAGTAGAAATTAGCATCAAGTGAATGTAGGAATAGCGTCTCCCCTATCATTTAGGCATGAGACGTTAGTATTAGTCCCTAAGTTCCAGACCTACAGCTCCACCGTAGATTTTGAGGGGTCCCCCATATGTTAGGCATGACACTCTCGTCCTTTAGTACATCAGTTTAGTGATCACTACAGTTTAGGTTCTATTCTGGTGGCAATGATAGAACATCCCTCCTCAACATGGGTCAGACGTTGGACTCCATGATAGCTCACATGATTTATGTTAGTTAGATGATAGCTCCCACAGTCTCAGTACAGTATTTAGTATATTCTCAGTTCAGGTTTGCTTGACCAAAGAAAATAGACCCTCATTTATTTAGTTATCAAATTTTAGTCTTTTAGTTTATATATTGTTTCAGAAATATGCTTATGCTTGGACTTGCATTCTTAGATATTAAAAATTTCATGCATTCATGCTCAGTTATCTAATGTTGTTCAGTTAGTCCTTATCTCATATGAACAGTATCCCACAATTGCAATCCAGTTATTCAGACTAAGTACGTTCAGTATTACATGATCTGTGTTTAGTCATTAGCTATTTAGTGTTTGGATATCAATAGTTCGTATTCGTATATCAGCTACTCAATGTATAGGCTCTAGTTATCTCTTTTCTTAGATTTCAATCATTTCGTCACCCAGGAATTAGTTATTTCGTTAATCAAATCAGCTCAGTACATGTATGTTTGGTTTCGTATGTTCATGTATTCATGTTTTACCGTATCCCAGCTTCAGCTCTACTTATGCTACAACAAGTAAAGTTTAAGAAACTAAGTGTAGTGATTCACCAGCTTATCAGATTATGTTTGTTACTCATGATTTAAGATACTTCAAATTTCAGTTTACTTTAGTCTCTTGGTGAGTCTACTTACACATAGCATGCATCTTTTAAGATTACATATGAAATGAGTTTTATTTATTGCATTCACCCATACTTAGTACATTCTAGAAGTACTGATCCACATATACGTCTGGGTGGCTACATTATTTCATAATGTATGTACCAGTTATAGTCTACACATCATGATCAGACAGTTGTAGTTCCAGCTAGCAGGTCATGAGTTCTCCTATTTTGGGGACTTCAGTCAGATGTTGTTTATGCACTTTACTTTACTACTCATATGTATTGATTAGTGGTAGTTGGGTTCATGTCCCAGCTATCTATAGTCTATATAGTAGAGGGTTCGTAGATGTCAATCAGAGTCAGTCATATAATTTTATTTCTCTCTTTAGTTTTATCAGGATGTAAATTGTATTAGGGTTATACGTCTTCCAAAATTTTATTGTCATTATATTTTTGCACATCAGAACATGTGATTTAGTATATTATAAATCAGTTGCTTAATAGTATGCCAGTTCATAGGTTAGCTTTGGATCGCTTGTTGTTCCAAGCACCATGTTATGACCAGGGAGTACTCTCGGGTCGTGACACTTGGCTACCAATAGTTATTATCAGCAGAGGCTTTATAGACAGTTAGTCGAAGTGATGTATTCAGTTTTAATTTCCTTTTGCATAACTAGTGTTGTAAGATTTTAAATAATATTATATTGAGTAAGTTCAGCTAAAGACATCTCTTCCACTTATTATTTCTATTTTTATGTATTTTATTCAGTTGCTCATGAATTATGCCAGTATCATGGGTTAGCTTGGGATATCACTTTTGGTCCTAAGCACCGTGTGACATCCATGGGTAGTCTCGGGGTGTTACAAGTTCCTACTATGATTAGAAGGACTTAAGTTGCTAATATTACTACTTTAGGTTGTACCTTTGAGCTATCCTTGGTTTTCTATATGTGTATATACATATATGTAGCTATCATGTTACCATATATATCTCTCTCTTCAGCTATTCATGTTGATATCCATTCCTTGGCCTTGTATACTACTATATATATCTTTCTTCAGCTCTTTATTTACATATTGGATAGCAATAAATGGTATAGTGCCCAGGTCCTAAGTATGGCTAGAATAGGATAATCTATATTATCTCCTCAACTTTACTATGTTAGTTCCTGGATATTTGAGTATAGTTGATGTTTGTACTTGCAAGTTATTTATATTTGAATTATCATTGCAGATCAGTCAATAGTTTCCAACTAAGTACCATGTGTTGGTACTCATACTTCACTTCTATATCCTGTAGTTCATAGTAAGGGTTCTCGCTGTTGTTGCATGCGTCATGCGGAGCAGCTATGATTTAGAGTCATAAGGTGAGCTCCTAGTGTTTAGAGTATTACTATTTTCCCTCTAATGTACTAGACTAATCTGTATGTTGTATTTAGAGATGGGTTGTATCAGTATATTCATTTAGTACTTCGTTTTATAGTTTTATTATATTAGAAGCTCTTTTTCTTATTCCACTGAGTTTTTGGACTATCATATACATTTCAGTCTTTTAGTATAGGTATTTCACATTTTTCCTTCTTTTCTCTTGGTAGTCTGTTACTGTGTATTTTTGGACTCTGGGTTGGCTTACCTACTGGTGGGCTATAATAGGTGACATCATGACTTAAGAAATTGAATCGTGATATTTTTTGGACCTGTTTTGGCCCCGACCCAAATATAGGAAATATAGGTATCATTAGCTTTCTTTTAACGTGTAGATGCTATTTTTTAATGTTGTAGTTGATTCTGAGGTTGTTCGCATGGGGAAGACTCCATATTAAAGAACTTTAGATTGGAATTTCATCGTTTTGAGGTAGTTTATGACTTAACTTCTTTAAGATTATGCTAGATAGTTAATGAACAAGTAAATCATGTTCACGATTGAGAAAAATATCTATGGGTTTTATATTTCATGATTAGTTTTATTGTTGTGTGCCCGTGTGGGGGCTCAGATTTTGTTGTGTAGGTTTGTTATATTTAATATTGTGTGTTGCCTGTGTGGGGGCATTATTTGATATCATTGGCCTTATCTATGCATCTTAATGCATTTATCCAAGATATGATGCTCGACCAGGGGCTTATTTTACTAATATAGGCTTTATTTGAGCATTGGTTTCTTTTATCATGATAAAATACTAGGTTAGGGGTTGATATTATTTTAATAATGTCGTGCATGCATAATTATTCTGATGGTGCATAATTGAAGTTGATAATCACAAATTAACAAATTGAGTTGATTTATGGACTCACTTCTATATATATATATATATATATATATATTCCGTGTTGGATGGATTGAATATCATCATTTGAGTTGATTGTGAGCATTACATTTGCATTCCATCCATATATATTCATGAGATATTGGTACCACTAGGAAATCTTATTTTGAAAGAAAATGACACTTTTATGAAAACCCTCTATGTCAACACGAGTCGTAAAAGAGAGTTGAGATTGATATATGAGATATTCCCATGGGTTCTTGTCACTACCCGAACCTAGGCCTAGCAGTGACGGGTATCACAAGTCCCACGTGGACCAGAGATCACCCCTTGCACCTAACCAAACCCAACATATCATCCCCCAAGGTCAGATGAATTCTGAACATATAACAAGATAGTGTGCAATACACTTAAGAAAATTCAAAACATGTTTACAACCAACGATAGATGACTGGACAGACAGCCGACCAACACTGCCCAATATCCATAGTAATCCAAACAAAGTCTTCTAAACAAAAAACCAAAATTGAATATCAATGAAGTGTTGTGACATGCCCCCGACTATAGCCAAAAACAAGTCTAAAAAGTTTGAGACATAAAAGACCAAAACATGAAATTTAGACTTCCGATATATGGAAGCTCACCACTTTAATGTCAACTCACGATTTGATCCCGAATCCTAATCACTGAGCAGGAGGGGTAAAAGTATGACTAGTTCTTGAATCGTTTGAGGATAAAAAATTCAATACAGTTAGCAGTTGGAGCGCTAGCATGAAACTCAGGGATAAGGATAACATAATGACGTGGTCAATAGTTCAAAATCATTCAAAACCAATGACATAATCAAATGCATATGCATATATATTACATATCGGGTTAGGGAACAAGACTTAACGTGTGCTTTAAAATTTTAGCCTGGATTATATGTATCAACCATCATTACATGTACCCATGGGCTATATGGGCCCTAGCTCTCATCCTCTGGTCGGGCCCAAGTGTGTGTACCAGCAAAAACCAAAGAATAATCTCATATATATGCATGGGCGACTCGAACCTCCCAATTATATACTAATGTGACTTAAGCACCCAATCATGTGATGATTTACAGGGGACTCAAACATCCCTAATCATGTAATAATAATGAGGGGGACTCAAACCTCCCTGGTCACTTGACCCCCTCATCAGCAAATATGTTTTCTAGTATCGGTTACTCTGACCTCCGCTATAACGCTTCAGCTACACAACCCCCATTAAATCCCAATTAAATCATTTAATACTCAATCCCATTCAATGAACCATAATACACAATTAGTCATACATTGTTTGTATCATCATACCAATTACAGTGACAATGTAACAATAATATGCCAACAAAATTACATCACTTGGGGAAATTGACAACCACTTTTGTTCAATTTTACAAATTCCCATATTTATCATAGTTAAAAACCAATTTCACATTATGGGGTTGGGGTCACAACCAATTCATAAGTCACAAGTTTGGGGAAAATCTCAATTCCCTAGTTCATTCATCATACCCACTCACCCACAAATTCAAAACCATAATTAAATCATGAAAAATCTTATGTAAACCATGGGAAAACATTGTTCAACAACAATCATTCAAAAACCTCAACACTTGTTATAAAACCAACACAAATATTTCATGAACAATACTTTAAAACATGTTCTTTTAATAAACTAAAAATGAGGGAAGAGTAGCATGCCTTAGATGCCAAGAATTTTTGAGAGAAATCAACCCTTGAGCCCTTAGATTACCAACTTGATAAAAACCTAGCTTGACTTGCTTGAGGGAATTAAGAGTTCCTTTTGGAGTGTTTGAGAAGTTACTTTGTTTGCTTCTGAGTGCTAAGACACCCTAATAGGGTTATAAGAAGTGGGTTTCAATTTGGGTAATAGGGGAAATGTCCAAAATGCCCTTAACTTAAAAGCTAAAAAAGTACCGCCATTGACTATGGGTCAATCGTTTATTCGTACTCACTCCTTATGGCTCGCCACCATGAGTCATAACCAAGACAGTCTCTAGGATCCCCACACACTGTTGTACCTATGATTCAACTGGTACCACTTGTAATGATACCCTATGAATCGTAAGGTCCAGTCATAGTCAACATAGAACCCAATTGGGTAAACACTGGATATCCTACTATTTGCACCCAATGACTCGTACCAAGTCCTTCAGCTTATAGTGAGCCACTCGTACTTAGAGTATAACTTATCCACTTAATTTCTTATTTGGTTATGATTGGCTCCATAGGACCAATCAAGACTCCCAATGACTCGTACCCTCAAATCGTACTCAGGACAGTAACTTAAGCATCATTCACTGGAAACTTTATGACTAGGGTAATCTAAACCATCAAGACACATTATGACTCATCAGGTGAGTCATTGCCAAGGCAAAAATCTCAAAACTCAAAATTTTCAAGAACCAAAAACTCAGAGCATTACATACTCCCCCTTAGGATCATTCATCCTCGAATGATAGGACAAGGCATTTACTAGCATGATTTGATGCCACATACCACTATTATTACCTTTAACAAAGATAGAAACAAATATACCAATGAAATCACCATCTCCTTTAACAAAGTCAGAAAAAAAGATAACAAGAAATACACATACCTTAAGCACGATTTTCCAAAATGAGAAAAAAGAATGGGTACTTGGACTTTATGTCCTTCTCATCTTCCCATGTAGCTTCCTCAACCATTTGGTTTCTCCAAAGAACCTTTACCGATGCCACATCCTTGGTCTGCAATCGATGGACTTGTCGATCCAAAATCTCAACCGAGACTTTCTCATAAGACAAGGAATCTGAAATACCTACCTCCTCTAAAGAAACAACCATTAAAGGATCACCCACATACTTTATCAACACTAAAACATGAAACACTGGATAAATGGAGCTCAAACCAGAGGGAAACTACAATTCATATGCGATATTACCAACCCTCTTCAAAACCATATACAGACCAACATAACGGGCACTGAGTTTCTTATTCTTACTAGACCACATCACTCTCCTCATGAGGGATACCTTTAAAAACACCCAATCACCAAAACTGAACTCAACTCCCTACTCCTCATATCCGCGTAGGACTGTAGGCGATTTAGGAGGCCTTAAGTCTATCCCAAGTCACCTTCACCTTCTCCATGGCTTGTCAAACCAAATCAGGGCCAAACAACTTATTTTTACCAACCTCAAATCACCCCATAGGAGACCTGCACCTCCTACCATATAAGACCTCAAACGGAGCTACCAATGCTTGAGTGATAACTGTTGTTGTAGGAAAATTCTATGAGAGAAAGGTAGTGAACCCAACCACCTCCAAAATCAAATACACAAGATTGAAGCATATATTTAAAGGCCTGAATCGACCTTTTCTCTTGCCCATCCATCTGTGAGTGGAAAGAGGTACTAATGACCATCTTAGTCCCCAAACCTCGCTGGAACGACCTTTAAAAGTGAAATACGAACCAATTACCGCAATCAAATATGATGGAAGCTAGAGTACAATTGATAACGCTCAAATTACACCTCTCTTATGAAAGAGTAATCAGTCGTTGCCAAATATATAACCCAACTAGGTTGGGGTCGAATCCCATAGGGAATATGATATAAACAAGTCAATGCATAATGAATTCAAAACCCTAAGTGATAGATTGTATGCTACAAGTCTTCCATAACCCTAACTAATATACTTAGCTACTCACGAATAAAACGAAAAACATCATAAATATATTCATTATACCAAAAACTAGAAGAAGATCTTGGTGTGTGAATCGTTTAAACAAGAGAGAAAATGTTTTTGTCTCTCTCCAGGCTAAGCCACCTTTCTCCTCTCTTAGAATAATACTGAATAATGAATAATCAATAAAAATTTAGCATTAAGCCTTCTAATAATATTTTCTCTCACAATTGCCTTCTAAGTCCAGAACTAATTATAAATGACAAACTAGTCTTGGACATAGTTTCTAGGTGCCACATTTGGTCCAGATTGCTACTCTCTCTTGTGTCATATGCCATCCGCATTTCATAGTCCCATAATTTCTTCATCTACCTCATTAATACCTAAAATCATGCTAATCACATCTTAGCTCAATTACATAGAAGTAGAGTAAAAACATAAGAAACTAGGCACTTTGTTCTCTAAACATAGCTAAAATATGGATAAATTATGGTGCTTAGGCGTATAAATACACCAAGATCACCACCCCACACTTAAAGCTTTGTTTTTCCTTGAACAACATATCTATTTATGGGTACTACGCAAGCCTTAGCACCCACAAAGGTAAACAAGATGCTTAAATAGGCTCAAACAACAATTATGAACAAGAAGTAGCTTCAGGAATCATTCCTAGATAGAACCTACCTTTAAGAATAGACTAATTAAGTTGGTAATTTCATGTATATTGTTCAAGTAAAGAAATCATATAAATTACCTAACCTTCATCAACTATGTGCCCTCACAATAAGAGAGTTACCCGTAATCACTCACAATCATGCAATTTCTAAGAAAATGGGTACAAGAATCAAGTTGTGCTCACTCTCACAAAGAATTCTCCAATTACAACTGATGACTATATGCTTGCCCTTAGTCTAATACTCCACTAATATCAGAATGCTAAGATTAGGATCAAATAGGTCTTTTACGGGTTATAATTCTGGCTAAAGGATAGGTAGGAACTATTTTGGCCAGAAATAGTGACTGTCTTCCCTAAGTACTACATTATGCAATTAAAATCAATCTCTAACAACCAATTCCACTTCTGCTATCTTCATAGATTTGCTTTTCACCCAACGCGTTAATCTTAATTAATAACACTATTGTAGGAGTATGCAACCCTTTCAAAATTTTTTTGGCACCCTTTTCACGTTACGCACCCCTATAATAGTCATCCTTAACTTAAGCAATTTTCTTTAGTTGAGGTGCACAATGTCCAAGAAGGACTAGGGCCAAAACAGGTTCACTATAACATGTTCGGGATAAAATTTTAAACTTTTTCTACAATTTTAGCTACTCCCAACCACATCAATTGCTCACGCCAATAACTAGACTTTGGGGCATCAATTTCACTTTTTTTGTCTTATTGTCAAACTCCTAACTCACATTGATTTTACATTAAAGCGCTTAGGAGTTTTTGGATCAAATTACGGTCTATTAAAGAACGGATTAGGCTACATATAAGTCTAACAAAAGAACAAGCTAACGGCTCAACGGGGCTAGCTAAGATAATGTACAAAGGTAGGTCAAAAGAAGGTATGAACAATGGCTATCAAAGAAATGCCTAAATCATCTCCTAAACTCACAATCTTTATTTCGCTTCACATACACACCAGGAAAGTTCTAGCATCAGTTGCAATAAGAAATATACAACAGTCTTACACACTCATGGCACATGGTCAACTCTATTAGGAGCATTATAAATTCTTGACCAAACAATTACATGAATTTAATTAAAACCAACCATCACAACAAGAGTCACAACTAGAGCCTAGGTGTTTTAAAAGTAATGATCCATCATATACTTATGTTATAATGTCTTTTGATCCACAAGAGCAGTTACATGTAATTGAAAGACTACTTTTCTCTTAAGACAGTCGTCATCCATCCATCATCGAGAAAAGCACCTAATTATGACTAAATAACTAACAAAATGAACAAAATAAGTAATCCTATACATACGTATACTAAGGAGAAGGTCCTATTTTCTTACAAAACAAGTAGCAAAGTAACCAGCCACCCTACACTTAAGCTCAGCACTATCCCTAGTGCAAATAACAAGATAAAGAACCTGGATAGTAGTACTTCTCATCCACATTAGGAGTCATGCCACCTGCATGGAGATCATCATTAGAGCCATTTTTCCTATATTCATCCTATCATCCACGTCAGCCACACATAATAAAACTAACTATAATTAAGATGAGGGTGGTGAAGTCACCACCCCACACTTAATTTGTTAGTATCAACTAATTTAGTGTTATTATTGGGTACTCAGACTTCACCAACATACACTTTGACATGGTGCACCACGTTAGTCACAATACAATTCAATCACTTTAATTTCCCCATGTTTATTTCAATGAAACACTTTTTGATCAAAATTATACCCTACACTTTCAACTATATCAAGATATACAAAATACCATCACTTTCCCAACATAGCCATCGTAAGAATTTAATTCATAATCCTCAAGTGATCAATTCATAACTACAACATAAAGTCACAACACCTGAGGATTAAGAAAAGAACACTTACCTTGAAGATGAAGGATTGAATAAAGTGAGTCAATGTTCTTGGGTTTTGAAAGTGGTGAGAAGCTTGTGGGACAAAGAGTGTGTTGAAGGAATGGTTTTTAAAGGATGAAATTTTGGTTAGGTTAACCCAATTTAAGGTCGGATTTATGTTTTTTGGATTAAGTGTGCATCACATAATATATCACACACTTGATACAGTGGGTATCTGCGAAGACGTATGCGATGCATACCCTATCGCACAACTTTAAGAGTGCGGCACATAGGGTATCGCACATTTGAGGTAGCGAGCATATGCGGAGAGGTGTGTGATTCAAAGGTTATCGCACATGCTAAAGAGTGCGGCGCATATATTATAGGTCACATCAAAGTGTGCGTCGCAGATGGTGTGGCAGACCTGGACCAGTGAACATATGCGACTGGTTGTACGATGCATTCTTGATCGCACATATCAAGGTGTGCGGTGCACAAATTCCACTTGTTTCACTTGTGTTTGAGCAATGTACTTAGGCAGCATAGTAAGCGATGCCCATACCATGGTCTAAGTAAAATCAATTGCCATGCCCTATTGTACACTTAAAATTGGATACAATGCCCAACATTTTCCATATGAGGTAGTGAGAAAGGTCCATACCGTAGAGGCTTCACCCCGGCACCCCCATAGAGGTTAGTGGTAGGCTTCGAGATAGGGCCTACCGGCCCGATCCCTACACTACCACCACATACCTCATTGAAAGTGACAAAATAAAGTTGCACCACAAAACTTTTAGGGTCAGATTAACATAGATCGGGGCACGACTCTAACACGAATCATACTTAAGACTTACATATTTGACCACTCCAACTTACCTATAATGTTCCCATCACTCCTAAACTTACCACCGTTGACATGGCTCAATTTCAAACCAAATTTGGTACCAATCACCTCTTTAGTACTTCATGCAACTACACTTAATCAAAAAACAACAAAAGTGATTAGAAGGATGGGTTGCCTCCCACCAAGCGCCTAATTTAGTATCGTGGCACGACCCAATCAACTTTTTCCTCAACCTTGAGGATATAAATTTCACCCCCAACATAGTATCCATCTTTTTGCCTCGCTTATACGGGGGTGGTGCAGAAATTAAGAAGCCGAGTAATGGATGATGCATGGTAAACAACTCGATCTTAAAGTACGGTGTGTTTTTATGTTGCTTATCAAGTGTAAAATAAAGAATATAGGATTCTTGGTCCTCATCTTCACACTCTTCTACTATTTTAGATGATTCCACGGATAAGATATCATCTAAACATAATGTGGAAAAATGCTTCGAGTGAGGCCCAACTAATTTTACTTCAAAATTTACCCTATCTACTGCACACTTACTTTTACTTACCTTCTCGACATCTTCTCTTGGAATTGGGCTAGAGTATTTATTAGATATTTTCTTGGTTTCTTCTTCTGACTCTAGCATTAAGTCCTCAATATTGGCATCATCTCTCATGGTTGTTTCAGTTGTTTGGGAAGTCACTGAGGGTTGCTGAACATCAATATAGGGTTCTAGCTCCTCATCTTCACACTCTTCCATTATGTTAAATGATTTCACAGACAAGATATCATCTAAGTATAATATAGAAGAGTGCTTTGAATGATTGACCTCTATATCCATCTCCTCATGAATGATCGGCCCCGTGCCTTGATGCATATCACATATGATATCATATGTTTCTTCCTAGAGATCCAATATTTGTTGAAACATAGCTTCATTGCCGCTCCTTCCGGTGCTTCATTTTTCTTTTCTTGACCATAAGACTTGTTAAACTCAAAAGAAGAACTAGAATTTGGGTTAGCGCAATGAGGGTAGGGTGCATTAGGGAAATCACTCCAGTGTCCATCTTGACAACCACATAAAGAGCAATCATACTCCTAGTAGGATGGAGATGGTGCACACATCTCTCTCCGGGGAGCATATCTACAATCTTTCCAAAAGTGAGGTCCATCACATTATGGACACGGATCATCAAGATAAGATTTCCAACCACAAAGCTCATGTTAATTCCACGATGCCATAGTAATAAGTAAACTAAAATAAAACTCTATGTAACATAAGAAATAAAATAAAATTAAAAACAAATATTTACAAGTTTGAATTCAAGCAAGTAGGCTAAAATTCCAAACCAACTCTCTTAAACGTAAATTTAAGAAACTTGACTAATAGTCAATTAACACACAAAAACTCAATCGACAACCGTATTCCCCAGAAACGGGGCCAATATTTGATAACGCTCAAATTACACCTCTGTTACGAGAGATTAAGTGGTCGTTGTCAAATATATAACCCAACTATGTTGGGGTCGAATCCTACAGGGAATATGGTGCTGATTAAGTTGTATGAAGATTAGTTGACTTTTAATCGTTTGTTTTCGTAAAATAAATAGGGGGGATTTTGTTCAGCTCACAAATTAATGGTTTCAGTTTAACAAGATGAAATATGTGTAGTAGTATTCAAATTCAGAGAAATAGCAAGCTAGGGTTATGTCCACCTTGTAGTTTTCAATACATTCTAACTATGGGCTTTACGAATTCACACATGCATCGTGTTACAGAGAAACGTATTGTATTTAACAACATAATCCTAGTGTTTCTCAACCATCAAGGACTAATTAACTTTAGTTCTCTCGAATCAAAAGCGTTTACCAAAAATAATACGAAATCTCCAATTAGTTAATCCTGCTAAGGCATTAACTTATGTAATGGGGGTTGGTCATCCTATTTTCTTGTCACTAATCTCTTTTCCAAACATCAACTTTTATTTCGAAGAAGTTGCGTTTTAAGGCATATCCTCGATGTTTGCAACCACGAGAATTCAAAATAAGTGAAGAGAGTATGATATAAACAAGTGAATGCATAATGAATTCAAAACCCTAAGTGATAGATTGTATGCTACAAGGCTTCCATAACCCTAACTAATAAACTTAGCTACTCATGAATAAAACAAAAAAATCATAAATATATTCATCATACCAAAAACTAGAAGAAGATCTTGGTGTGTGAATCGTTTAAACAAGAGAGAAAATGTTTTTCTCTCTCTCCAGGCTAAGTCGCCTTTCTCCTCTCTCAGAATAATACTGAATAATGAATAATCAATAAAAATTCAGCATTAAGCCTTCTAATAATATTTTCTCTCATAATTGCCTTCTAAGTCCCTGAACTAATAATAAATGATAAACTAGTCTTGGACATATTCCTAGGCGTCACATTTGGTCCAAATTGCTACTCTCTCTTGTGTCATATTCCATCCGTATTTCATAGTCCCATAATGTCTTCATCTACCACATTAATACCTGAAATCATGCTAATTACATCGGTTAGCTCAATTACATAGAAGTAGAGTAAAAACATAAGAAACTAGGCACTTTGTTCTCTAAACATAGCTAAAATATGGATAAATTATGGTGCTTAGGCGTATAAATATACCCAAGATCAACCATGCAACTTTATGATCTCCTTAATGAATAAATTAGCATAATCTTTAGAAGAGAAATTAGTCCTCACTGGAAAAAAGTGAGCAGACTTAGTCATCCTATCCATGATGATCCAAATTGAATCAAATTGCTAGCGAGACCTTGGATGACCGGTAACAAAATACATGTTAATTATCTCCCGTTTCGATACTAGTATTTCAATCTCTTAGAATCAACCCACCGGGCCTCAAGTGCTCTACGTTCACTTGTTTACACACCATGCAATTAGTCACAAAATTGGCCACATCCTGCTTCATATTATTCCACCAATAATTTTACTTGAGATCATGATACATTTTTATCAAACCAGGATGAATAGTATAATGTGCCTCATGAGTTTCAACCAAAATTCTTTCTCGCAACCTATCAACATCGGGAACACATAGTCTGCCTTAGTATCATAAGACACCATCACCACCAATCTTAAAAGGCATTAGTTTCTGCCTACCTACATCATTCTTGATTTGTATCAAAATAGGATCCAACACTTGTTTCCCATTTACTTCAGCACAAAGACATGACTCGCCACCTCTTGAACAATCACACCACCATCCTCGAAATCTAAGAGACGGGCTCCTAGATTAGCCAAACGATGAATATCCTTAACTAAATCCTGCTTCTCCTCATCCACATGAAACAAGCTTCCCATGGGCAACCTACTAAGAGCATCAGAAACCATGTTATCTTTACCTGGATGATAGTGGAGACTCATGTCATAGTCCTTTAGAAACTCAAGCCACTTTCTTTTCTTGAGATTTAATTCTTTCAGGGTGAATACGTATTGCAAGCTCTTATAATTAGAATAAATATCAACATGGACCCCATACAAATAATGCCACCAGATCTTCAATGGAAACGCCACAGCTAACAATTCTAAATTATAGGTCAGATAATTCTTCTTATAAACTTTAAACTGCCTAAAAGCATAAGCAACCATCTTGCCATGCTGTATCAACACACAACCCAGCCCTACTCGGGATGTATCACAATAGACAACAAAACCATCAGTGCCCCCAGGTAGAGTCAAGATCAGAGCATAAATCAACTTATTCTTCAGCTTCTCAAAACTACCTTCATAAGTATCAGATCACAAGAATTTCTTCTTCTTCTGAGTCAACTTAATCAATGTGGCAACAATAGAAGAGAAACTCTCCACAAACCTTTTATAGCAGCCGACTAAACCCAAGAAGTTCATAATATCGGATGAATTCATAGGTCTATGCTACTTCCTAACCATCATAACCTTCTGTGAATCCACCATGATCCCTTCACTAGAAAAAGCATGACCCTAAAAAGTCACAAAATCAAAACTCACACTTAGAAAACTTTGCATACAAATATTGATCCTTTAGGGTCTGCAATATAAGGCAGAGGTAATCGACATGATCTGCCTCACTCTTAGAATACACCAAAATATCATCAATAAAGACAATAATAAAAAAGTCTAAGAACTAAAAGAAAACCCGATTCATAAGATCCATAAACACGATCAGGGCATTAGTAAAACCAAAGGACATCACTAAAATCTCAAAATGACCCTACCAAGTTTAGAAAGTAGTCTTAGGGATATCTTCCTCCCTAATCTTCAATTGATGGTACCCAAATCGAGGATCTATCTCAAAAAAAAACTTAGCACCCTGAAGCTATCAAAGAGATCATCAGTCCTCAAAAGTGGATACTTATTATTCACGGTTATTTAATTCAATTAGCAGTAATCAATACACATCCAAAGGGAATCATCTTTCTAATGAACGAAGAGCACAGGAGCACCACACAAAGACATACTGAGGCGGATAAAACCCTTGTCAAGAAAGTCTTTCAAATTCTCCTTGAGTTTTTTCAATTGAGATGGAGCCATCCTTTAAGGAGGGATATAAATAGGACGAGTGTCCAGAAGAAGATCAATCCCAAAATTAATTTCCCTATTAAGAGGTACACTAGGAAGATTATTAGGGAACACCTCAGAAAATTCACATACCACAGGGGGACCTTTGGATCTAGAATCCTTAGCATGCAATAAACAATAGAGGCACCCTTTGGAAACCAATTTTTGGGCTTTAAAATACGAAATAAACCTTTCCTTAGGAACTAGGGAACTACCTTCCCATTCGATCACTAGCTCATTTGGGAAATGGAAACTAACCCTTTAGGTCTGATAATTAAGATACACATAGCACGACTGCAACCAATCTATCCTTAAAATTACATCAAAGTCTAATATGTCCAACTATATTAGATCCACCAAGGTCTCCCTGCCATGAACCGATATCACACAACCCTTATAGACTCTTCTAGAAACAATAGAGTCACCCACCAGGGTGGACACCGAAAAGGGGTCTGAAATACTCTCAGGATAAAAAACAAAATAGATTGCCATATAAGGGGTCATATAAGAGATATTAGACTTGGGATCAAGTAGATAATATACATCACAACAAAAGAGTTTTAGTATACCAGTATCAACATCGGGTATGTCTCAAAATTCTGGTGAGTTGCAAGAGCATATAAATGGTTCTGACCAGTGTCAGAGCCAATAACAGAAATAGCACCTTTTGGTGCAAGAGTAGATGAAGTAGGAACATGAATATTATTAACCCTAGAAGCAACCTTAGATGGACAATCCCTTTGTAGATGCCTAGTTTGACCACATTGAAAGAACTTATTCCTCTTTTTCTCACAATAACGGCAATGCACCTGACCACAAGATCTATAAAAAGGGGTATGATAGAGCTGACTGAGCCCCACTAGCCTATGATGGGGCTTCTGGTGCTCTAAACCCACTATCATATTGAAGATGATGGTCACCTAACAGCTTTAAATAAGGAGCACTAGCTGTATAGTAGGAACCAGAATTGCCCCACTTCTTCTTAGATTACTTTTAATCATCTTTACCACTCTGCTGCTGACCTTCACCCTAATCCAAATATTGAAACTTCTTACTCTGCCTTTCACTCCACTCCTCTTGCTTCTTCTTTTCTTCCCTACTTATTTCATATACACAATAAGTCTAGATATGTCCATTTCATTATTCAATAAGGCAACCTTGCTCTTCAAGATTAACTCATAGGATAACCCTGAAGCAAACTTCCTAATTATATCCCTCATGATAGACACTAATTTAGGAGCATAACACAATAACTTATGAAACTTTAAGGTATACTTTTTTACTAATATCCTTCCTTTCTTTAGATTCACCATTTCCTCGGCTTTGGCCTTCTCAAGTCTTGAGGAAAGAAGTGGTTAAGGAAATACTAGAAAAATTATCCCAAAAACTACACTCAGCATCATCACCCTTAGACTGGTCTCATTACTCATACCATTGGTATACTACATCCTTCAACTGATAAGAAATGAAGTCTATACCTTCCACATGAGTAGCATGCATCATATGGAATTTCTTTTCCATCTCATCAATAAAAGTTTAAGAATCTTCCTTAATTTTAGAACTAATAAAATAGGAGGACTTAACCTCATAAATTGGCCAACCCTAGAGGCCTCAGATGATAGAGCAACAGAAGCAACAGTTACAGTCTAGGAGCCCACCAACTAGGTAAGCAACTGAATCGACTAGTAAAACTCAACATTGGACACATCATTTTGAGGCACTTAAGAAGGAATAAGGGGAACTGGTGAAGCTCTCTAAGGGCAATTAGAAGTGGCGACCCTCAACCAGGTCTAAATTCTTAGAGTTGGATGAGCTTCATCCACAGTTTCCTTAGATTGGATGGAAGAGTTGCCTTAAGCATCAGAGCTTTTGGGAGCCATGATCTTAAAAGCGAACATACAACATTAGAGAAAATTCAAGACCATAGACTTAATAGGTTGAAATAGAACAACAAGAAAGGGAAACATTCCTAAATGCCTCATAGCATCTCCCTTATAAGTGTGGCGTGATACATACTCATAAATGAGACTCTACATGACACGTCTTTGTTGGACACCTAATGACACCAAACCTAGTATGTAATACAATCTTTGTCATGACTCAAATCAGGGCCTACCCATGATAGGTATCTCAAGTACCATACAGATTGGAGATTACCCCCTGCACATAACTAAACCAAACACATCATCCCTCAAGGTCAAATTAAATCCAAATATATAACAAGATAACGTGTAATATGGTTAAAAAAATTCAAAACATATTTATAACCGACGATTGGTGATCGTCCAAACAACCAACCAACACCATCCAATATCTATAGTATTCTAAACAAAGCCTTGTAAACAAATAACCAAAAATTAATAAGCGTTGGGACATGCCCCGACTACAGCTAAAAACAATTCTAAATAGTCTGAGCCATAAAAGACCAAAACATGAAATGTAGAAGTCTAAACAATCTGAGCTATAAGAGACCAAAAAATGAAATGTAAACTTTCAATCTATGGAAGCTCATTACTTCAATGTCAACTCATGAGTTCATCTCGAATCCTAATCACTGAGCTGTCGAATCCTAATCACTGAGCAGGAGGAGTAAAAGTATGACCAATTTTTGCATTGCATGGGGATAAAGAATTTAAAGACGGTTAGAGGTTGGAGAACTAGCATGAAACTCAGTGATAAGGATAACATAATGAAAAAGGTCAACAATTTAAAATTATTCAAACATAATGTGCATAATCAAATGCATATACATATATATTACAAGTCGGGATAGGGAACAAGGCTACATGTGCTTTAATCCTTTAGCCTGGATTGTGTAGCTCATCTGTCATAAAATGTACCCAGGGGCTATATGATCCATAACTCTCACCTCCTGGTCGGGCCCAAGTATATGTAGCCGCACATACCAAAGAATAATTTCATAAATATGAACGGGGGACTCAAACCTCCTTCTTATATACTAAGGTGACATAAGCACCCAATCATGTGATGATTTATAGAGGACGCAAACCTCCCTAATCATGTAATAATAATGAGGAGAGCTGAGACCTCTCTGGTCACTTTGACCCTTATGTCGGTAAATGTGGATTCCAATATCAGACACTCAAACCTCCACTTTCACGACTCAAATACACAACCCCCATTAAATCCCAATTAAAGTATTTATCATACAATCTCATTCATTGAACAACAATACATATTTAGACATACATTGTTGGTATCATCATACCAACTACACTTTTAAGGTAACAACAACATACAAAAACAATTACAACACTTAGAGAAATTCACAACCCCTTGGTTTAATTTTACAAATTGCCACATTTCTCATAATTAAAAATTAATTTAACATTATAGGGTTGGGGTCATAACAACTTCAAAAGTCACTAGTTTGGGTAAAATCACAATTCCCTAGTTCATTCACTATATCTATGCACCCACAAGTTCAAAACCATAATTAAAGCATGAAAAAACATATGTAAACCATGGAAAAGCATTGTTCAACAACAAGCATTTAAAACCCTCATCCCTAGTTATAAAACCAACATGAATATCTGATGTATAGTACTTTAAAACATGTGTTTTCAACAAATTAACAATGAGGGAAGAGTAGCATGCCTTAAATACCAAGAAATTTTGAGAGAAATTGAGCCTTAATTCCTTAGATGACCAACTTGATAAAATCCTAGCTTTACTTGCTAGAGGAAATTTAGTGAGCCTTTTGGAGTGTTTGATAAGTCACTTTACTTTGTTTCTGAGTTCTCATGACACCCTAAAGGGGTTATAAGATGTGGGTTTTAATTTGGGTAAGAGGAAAAATATCTAGATTGCCCTTAACTTAAAAGCCAAAAAAGTGTTGCCATTGACTACGGGTCAACCGTTGACTCATAGACACTCTTTAAGACTCATCACCATGAGTCATAACCAAGATAGTCTCTAGGAACCCAACACACTGTTGGACCTATGACTTAACTGGTACTATTTGTAATGAGATCCAATGATTTATATGGTCCAATTATAGTCAACATAGAAACTAATTGGGTAAACACTAGACATCCTATGATTTACACCCAATGACTCATAACAATTCCTTATGGATCATAGTGAGACACTTATACTCAGAGCAAAACTTAGACACTTAATTTCTTATTTAGTTAAGATTGGGTCCATAGGACCCGTCAAGACTGCCAATGACTCATACCTCCAAATCGTACTCAGGATAGTTACTCAAAACCATTCACTAGAAACCTTACGACTAGGGTCACTTGGCCTATCAAGACACATTATGACTAGTCAAGTGAGTCATTGACAGGATAGAAAGCTTAAAACTCAAAAAAATTTCAAGAACCAAAAACTTGGGGCATTACAGTTCTACCTGGTAGCTACGAGCTTGGTGGGTATATATAAAAAATCATACAATGGCTTTCATCATTCATCCCATCCACATTGCATTGCATTAAAATTTGCAATCTTGCTTATTTTGTTAGTTTCCTTGACTTGTATTTGGTTTTCATGTATTCTTCTTTATATATATGTTGTTGTTGTTTCTTTGTACTTGTATGATTATTAAACCTATTAGTGGATATGGTGTGTGCTATCGTTTGGAATATTTTTTCTTATAGGTGATATGCACATCATATATTTTATTTATTTTATTTTATTTTTTGCATAATCAGCCAATGATATCTACTAAGTATAAGTGGACTATATTGACCCCTATTGTGCCTTTTCGTATAGATCCCAGCATGAGTATGACTCATAGAGGCTAAATTATGGTAGAGTTGGTAACACTTTGAGGTACTGACCACTCTAGTCTTTTCGAACTCAACTCCAGGTCTTTTCTATAGTTTAGTAGTCTTTACTCCTTTTTTGGAAACATACTATAAATTTTCAGTTTTAAATATTGTATTAGATGCTCTTATTCTATGACACCAAATTATGAGATTGTATTTTATGGATTTTTTTATTTCCCATTATAATAATATTTCGTGTTTGGTTTGCCTTCATTCTAGATGTCTCGCTTGGATGTTTGTTACTTTAATTGCATATTTCCTATATCATTTTGGGTGATTGTCTTACATATCAAGGCTATGTCATGATAAGTGTAATTATGACCAATTTTTCAGTCTTGAAAAATTAGTATCAAAACTACCAGGTTCTTCGATCTCATAAGTGCATGATGTCTTATAGAGTCTCATGGATCGGTATGTAGAAGTCCATATCCATATTCAAAAGGCTATAAGATGTATTTATGAAAAACAATTATTTTGATTCGTACAATGTGAGGGTTGTTCTTACCCAATGTTCTAAGTTCTGTTCAACTTTTTTCGATGTAGATGGTAAGGACTAAATATTGAGAGGTTAAGGATACTGAACCATCACCTGAGGATGGATCCTAGACTAGAGAAAGAGGTAGGGTTTAAGGATAACCTCAAGGTAGAGGATGGGAACGAGGAGCTTTCTCGATCAGAGGTTGTGCTAGGGTGCCCTCCTCCTAGCCTGACATTGATCCTATAGGGGATACAGGGCTAGCTCAGGTCCCATAGTGTTCACTTCCTACCTCAGTTATAAAGGGTCTATTGATTTAGTTATTTACTCATTTAAATGGTGTTCCCTTGAGTGCACTGGGTATTTCTCTGGTTTTGAGTATGGTATTATTGTTAATATTACCATCTACTAATTGTAATTATTCAACCTTGAGTGTAATTTTTATGTTTGTATCAAAATATGCTTATGGTATTCCTCAGATATTGAGTAGTATTGAACCTTCTGTACTGGTGTTTGATCATGGTATTCCTAGTTTAAGGGTATAAGCTTAATTTGTGATACCCTTATATGTGGATTATTAGTCCGCCAGACTTACTATTCTTCATGTTTTTGGGTACATTTATATCTTCTGATGATTAAAAGAGATTTAAGATATATTTTTTCTTTGGTTTACCCAAGTTTAGTAGAGCTATTAGTGAGGATGCCTATGTTTGTTTGGTTGATTTCCAAGAGAATTCAAATAATCTTGGATCCCTTGAGTGTCATGGAGTTGCCTATACTACCTATCAATTAACAGGTGTGGCTAGGGATTAGTGGAGGTCATTTTCTAGTTGTAAACCTTTGGGTTTGGCTACTGTGACTTACTTAGTTTACTGAATATTGCTGATTATGAGGAGTGTTTTCATACTTTATTTAGGTATTTAGTCACTAGCATCTCCACCGAGTTTGAGCAGATTCAAAAGTTTGTAAAGGGATCGGCTGGTACTTATTAGTTGGCCACAAATTAAATGGTAGTGTTAGGGTCTTACTTCCAGAGTATTATTGAGCATGCCAAGATGATTGAGTAAGTATCTAGGTAACTCAAAGAGTGATACAAGCATGAAGAGCACAAAGAGTGCAAAGTATAGTCAAAGGTTCAAGTTTCGAATTGAAGACCTGTTAGAGCCTTTTCAAAGCCTTGGCCAAGTGAGGAAAGAAGGAGAAGTTCGAAAATCTTATAGGCTCCCCTCATTAAGGGAAAAATGGATTTTATACACTACATTTCCACATTCAAGAGGTGCCTCCTTTAAGCTCTCATTAAGGGCATTTTAGTCTTTGTGTTGTAATAAGTATAAATAAACATTTTAGCTTCTAATTTTATTAGATTTTCATAAATATTGAAGATTTATTCTCCCTTTGAGAGTGTATCTCCTTTAGTGTAGGGCTTGGAAAACCCATAATTGAAACTAGGGTTAACTTGAGTATGGATTCAATTGAGTTGATAATCGGCTTAGAACGGTTGGTGCTTTGGGGTGCTTCGAGTCCCTTTTGTGTCAATGTAAGAGTGTGGTGTTGCCATTATTGATTTTAGAGGGTTTTGGTGTTTTATACACACCTTAGTTCCTATAATTTGTAAAGGTTTATGTCTCACTAACTATCCTTTAAGTTTATGCATTTTCTTCTTTTTTTTGGTGCTAAATCTGAATGTGTGTTTGTTTATTCTTCTTCATCTCATCTTCTTCTCTTTAGTTGTGTTGTTATTTTCGGATTTTAGCTTCTGTTCCCTTATCATTTGGTATCAAGATCCTTGCTTAGGGTTGTTACCACAACTCTAATCCTTGGTTTTAGTGTCCTTATTAAGAAAATCTCAATAAAAAAGAGTCAAATCCAAAGAAAAATCATAAAAAAAAGATAGATCTTATTTTGTTTGTTGTACATCCAAAAGTTGTTAGTTAGATCTACACGTTTTTATTGTGTTTTGTTGGTTTCAACTGCTAGATCCTTGTTCTTTATCACCTAAAGAATCTAGATCTATATTTGGAAACAAGGTTTGGTTGATTTTAAGCTAAAACCTCCATGGCTATGGCGTTTTGAAGCTTTGAAGGGATAGATCCATTGAGGTTTTGTGATTGTGACATGATTTGTGGTTGATTTTTTGTTTTATTTTAGCTCACCTTGGCCTAAGGAACCCAGAGCTAAAAGAAAATTGGAGATTAGAGTTCATTTTCTTAGAGGTCAAACCTTGGTCAACTCTTGAATATTCATCTTATTCTTCTATCATCATCAAATCTTATTGAAGAATAATACTCAAGGAGTGTGTTTGATA
>NW_025838924.1:275511-339101 GCF_002878395.1 Capsicum annuum | reverse complement strand
AAAGAATCATTCTCCTTTTCCCTAAGGTGTCTAGGTTGAGACTTGAAAAAAAATTGGGAATTGAAAATTTGAAAATCACGTCCAATCAATTCATGTCACATCATCACAAGCTTAACGGTCTAATCAAGTTCCTAAGTAGATTTCTTAGTTTCTAATTTTTTATTCTAGTTTCTTGTATGTTAAACTCTATCACTAATTAGCAAACTAGTAAGTACCTACTAGGTTGGTAATTAGTCTTGAGTTGTTTAGTTCGTGTCTTCACTTTTTGTGTGATTTTCTCGTTTATAAGTCGTAGTAACTTGTTGGTTCAAGTACATACATCATTTTTATTTGAGTCATATCAAACAAACATTGATTTCGGACCAAAGTAGATTCATCACTCATTCACTTGCCAAGTACATGCCAAAGAATCAGCACTTATGAAACCAAGTGTGAGGTAAGAATCAAGTGAGAGAGTTGGCGTGGCTATTTGAACTAACTTGTTTGTTTGTTTTGTAGGATTTTGTTCTTTTCTGATTTTAGTTATTTGAGCAATGGAATCCAAAGGTACTACTTCCCAAACTTTGGGAAATGATGTTGCTAATGAAATTTTGGCTCAACTTGACTTCACTGGCCATGAAATGAAGATGATGCAATCGAATATTAGATCCATAAAGGGCGATTTGGGATCAATGAAGGGTGATATGATTAAAATGAAAATGGGTGTTGATAGACTATGTCCACCAACACCTCCACAAACTCAAATGCCACCACCAAAACTGAACCAATAATTTCCAAAAACTCTTAACCAAAGACCAATCCCCTCACAAAACCCAATTCCTCAAATCCAAGTACCAAATAACCAAAGACCTTACCCTCCTCCTCAAATACCATAAAACCGAAATCACCCCATCTAACTAAGATAAGATATGGTGATAGAATTCGAGTTTGATGAGGCCGGTTCTCAAGATGGAGAGATTGATAGTGAGGTACAAGGAGAATGTGAAGAAAGGAGAAAAAGAAAAGGTGAACCCTAGGCTAGAATAGATGAAGTTGGAAGGGAAAAGTCACAATTGATTGTGGTTCTTGCCCACAAAGGGCCCTTATTACTCACTAACCCAAATACTAGAATTTTGCCTAGTATTTACCCTTCTTATGTGCAGGATCAAGACCCTAGAAGTCCGAGAAATTTCCCTACAAACTATTGACCAAAAGTCCAAATTTTGGGATAAGTGATGAAGAAGTGAGTCCAAAGGTAAACCTTGACACATTCTCTCGTAATATGGAGCATGGAGGGTGTCCTAATGCAAAACAAGATGAATAACACACTTCCTATGATTTACAAGGTGACATTACTACATTCTACACTTTCTTGAACTGAAAATATTGTGATGTGCCCTCTAGTGTAGTGGTCTCGGGATAGCTTAACATAGGAGTACATGCTTCTTCTCTTATTATCTCTCTTAATATGTAAAATAATCAATGTGCTCCTAAGTATAGTTCACTACTTGAGCATGTGAATTATGAGATTGAAAATTTGCAAGTTAGTGTTGATGCTTGTAACATTAATCTTGGTAAAAGTTATGGTCCTATGAACTTGTGTAATAAAGAGAATGATATTATTCTTGTTCATAGTGTCCATGTGTGTGACAAAATTGTGTGTAATATCTTGGGAGATTATGAATTAGATCTTCTAGTAGAAGTGAAGAGTAGTTTTGGCCTAGACTCTTGCTTACTACTTACCTTTGACCCCAAGATACCTTTGAGATATGAGAGGCATAGTTTTGGTTCATGCTCATTACCTTTTGATGTTGATGTTATTCACTTCTTTTGTATCCTTTATGCCAAGCTTTTTATGTCACCATAGAGTAATGATATAATTGTGGTACTAATGCTAAACCTTCTACCAAGAGTATTATGTGCTTGTTTTCTTCTCTCTTTGTTTTTGTAAGATGTAAATTTGAGGACAAATTCCTTTCAAGATGTAGAGGATTGCACAAAGAGTACAAGGTATTGTCAAAGGTTCAAGTTTTGGATTGAAGATCTTTTGAAGCCTTTTCAAAGCCTTGGCCAAGTGAGGAAAAAGGAGGAGTTCCAACATCTCATAGGCACCCCTCATTAAGGTCCAAATGGATTTTATACACTACATTCCCACATTCAAGAGGCGCCTCCTTTAAGCTCTTATTAAGGGCATTTTAGTCTTTGTGTTGTAATAAGTATAAATGATATTTTAGCATATATTTTTATTAGATTTTGATGAATATTAAAGATTTCTTCTCTCTTTGAGAGTGTATCTCCTTTAGTGTAGTGCTTAGAAAAGCCATAATTGAAACTAGGGTTAGCTTGAGTACGGATTCACTTGATTTGACAATCGTCTTAGAAAGGTTGGTGCTTTGGGGTGCTTCGAGCCCCTTTTGTGTCAATGTAAGAGTGTGGTATTCACTTTGTGGATTATAGAGGGTTTTGGTGTTTGATACATAATTTAGTTCCTATAATTTGTAAAGTTTTATGTCTCTCTAACTATCTTTTAAGGTTATGCATTTTCTCTTCTTTTTGTGCTAAATACGAATGTGTGTTTGTTTGTTCTTCTTCATCTCATCTTCTTCTCTTTAGTTATTTTTGGATTTTAGCTCATGTTCCCTTATCATTCAGGGAGGCACCAAGAATGTGCATTGTCATGATGAGTTTATTGGGCATGCCTCTTGAGGTAGAAACTTCTCTGGAAGAGTTTGCCATGGTTATCATAGTGGGATAGTTCAGGATACTTTGCAGGGGTCAGGTGGTAGGCCTTCAGGTTTAGTGACTTTGGGTTGTAGGCATCTATCCAGGGTAGTCATTATAGTTTAGCCACACCTCTTTAGATTGAGTAAGGATGTAGAGGTTATTTTATATGTGATAAGTTTGGCCATGTGGACAAGGATTATCCTCAGCATGTTTTTAAACCTACTCATCTACTAATAGTAAGAGGTAGTTCACAAAGTAGTAAGGGTGCATCTACAGGTGCTCGAGGTAGGTGCTTGATGTGGTAGCAAGGAGTTACTCGATCTTTGAGCTAATATGGTCAGTGCTATACTATACCTAATATCCCCAAGATAGAGGCTTCTGATGTTGTCATTATAGATATTATACCGATTTACTATAGATTTTCTTTCGTATTACTTTAACCTGGGCCAACTTTCTCCTAAGTGTCTATATATTTTGTTTTTGGTTTTGATGTTATGTGGGAGCCTCTTGCTATGATTCTTCATATTTCTACCCTAGTGGAAGATTCTTTAGTTATGGATCTGGTGTACCAATCTTGTGTGGTAACCTTTGTGGTCCATGAGACTTGGGTAGACTTGATTGTCTTAGATATAGTTGATTTTGATGTTATCTTGGGTATGGAATGGTTAGTTTCTTATCATGCTATTTTATTCTGCTATACCAAGATCATGACCCTAGCTGTACGGGGTATGCTGAGGTTAGCTTGGAAGGGTACACTTAGTTTAGTTCTAAAGGGTGTCATATCTTTTCTACATGCTCATTGCATGATAGAGAGAGGGTGTTGTCTTATTTAGCTTATGTTTGTGATACTAGTGTTGTCTCACCGACTCATATGGATTTTATTTTTGTTGTTCCCTAGTTCATGGATATTTTTCGTATGGATTTTCCTGGTATAACTCTAGACTGTGATATTGATTTTTCTATTTATATGGAGCCAGACAGCAAGACTATTTCTATTCCTCCTTAAAAGATGGTCACGGGTGAGTTGAAGAAGTTGAAGGAGCATTTGTAAAATCTAGTAAGTAGGGGTCTATTAGACCTGGTGTGTCTCCTTGAGGTGCATCTGTCTTATTTGTGAATAAGAAGGATGGTTTTATGTCATGATCTCAACTAGGGCCGAGTCGTGACAGGTATCTTAAGCCCACCATGGACTAGAGACCACCCCCTTAGCCTAACCACAAGAGCACAATAGTCACAAAATAATGCAGAAGCCAATCAAACCAATGATAATAGTAATAGGAATAGATGAATCAAATGATGCTTTAATGAATTCAATCACCAATCCATTCACACTTTTCAACAAAAGCCTCTAAAATTAGAATAATATCTAAATCGAGACATGCTCTCAACTATGACCAAAAAGAATCCAAAAGTACTAAAATAATAAAGAAAGAATAATGAAATGTTAAAGCATTTTGAAGAATGGAGGCTCACCACTTCACAAAAACTCAATAAACGTGCTCAACTACCTAATGCTTCATAAGAGAAAAAATTATCTCTTCAAACCCTATATCATGGAATGATGTAGCATCTAGAGATGGTCAGTGGGATAAGCACTCGCATGTAACTTAGGGGATATAGGTAAAATAATCCAATTACCAAAATTCAGTCATACATCATATACACCACGTTCATACATATATATATAGGATGTTGGATAGGGACAAGGGTCATGAGCATGAGATTTTAAAGATTTAACCTGAATTGTGCAGCTAGATCTGTCCTAAAAGCACCCATGGGATAAATGGGCCCAGCTTCCTCTGCTGAAAGGGCCCCAGTGCGTATTAGTTGCACGAACCTAGGAAAAATCAAGCGAAAACTAAAGCCACCAAGGCAATAGCCGTCCCAAAATATATATCAAGTATACATCAAGGACACGGTCATATAGACCCCCAACGCTGGAAATGTGGTTTTAAGTGTTCGTTCCCATGGGACTTGCACCTTCATGATGAGCTACACAATTCCATTTAAGCACAAATTAAAACAATGTGCACATAAACTAATAAATTAACTCAGGAGTCATTCGTTAAGGTATTTACCACTTGGTATCATCATACAAATATGTTTGCAAGCTAAATTAATTATGCAAACTAAATCCATATAACCAAATTGGACTCCCAAGTTCCATTTAAAATCAAAATCCAAGGCCATCAAGGCCATCCAAAACCATTTTCATTAATTTATCATTTAATGCAATGCCTTGGGTTAAAAAAGAAGTTAAACCATATAATTTCCATATTCAAAATCAAGTGTACGAAGTTGGTGAGGTCAATGCAACTATCAAGCCAAAATTCCATAAACATGGGGAAACCCATGTACCCCTATCCAACCATTTATACCATGCACCAAGTCAGTCTCAAAAAAATAATTTAAAGTATGAATAATCTATTTAGAACATGGTATAAGTAATTTAATTTGTAATAACCAAAACCCCTCAACCAAATTCAAAACCAGCAATTAAAACACATGAAAACCCATTCAATTAATGCCACAATGTTAAAGTAAAGTTAGGAAAAGAGGAACATTCCTGAAATAAACAAGGAATTGAAAACAATTCAGAGTTCAGAGCTTGAATGGTGAATCCCTTGTGAAACACTTGGAGTTTCTTGGTTCAAGTATTAAAGAGGAAGATAATGGTCTTTAATCCTTAAAACTGATGAAAAAAAGGGTTTTTTTGTTCTTAAAGATCGTACAAGAGGTAAAAAGACTAAAAGCCCCGCACCCCAAGTGGAAAAACAAAAAATTGGATGAATTTAAAATAGCGGTGTGGCATGCCAATATCATAGAGGTTAGATAATAAGTGGAAAATGTGTCCCTCATTTATGCACTAAACCTCACACACTATAATGAATTAATCTTTTAAGTGAGGCTAATTCTTGATTAAAATGCATTAATCTTCAGTATTTGTTATCTTAGAGGTAATATGATAAAAATGAGTTAAGGCAAAGCTGAAAAAGAAGTAAAAAAGCCAAGAAAAGAAAAAGAGCCAAAGATCAGGCCGAGGAGATAACCCTCATGTTCCAAGATCACAACTTGCGGGTTGCGATCACCATCAGTCAGAAAATTAGAAGGGTACCATCGCAACTAGATGCTACGTGATCACAAAGCTGTAATCACATCCAATGAAAGGTGATCTCGAGAGGATGAAAAATTTCAAGGGAAATAGTGTAATTACACAGAGCTTAATCCAAAAATATAAAAGGCAAAACCCTTTCACAATGGGGAGAGCTAACCAACTTTCCATCATCTATCTTTTATTTTGGGAATACTATTGTACTAGTCTTGAATGAAGAATACATTAGAGTAGTTTCTAAGTGAAGGATTATCAATTTCCATTGAATAGTTATTGAAATTTAAAGTTTGGATTTGCATTCTTTTTAACTTTCATGGATCAATTTGAAAGAAACTTTGGTATATCTTCACTTTCTATCTTTATGAGTAGCTAATTCTTCCACTTGGGGTTATGCTTGAATAGGTTGTGATTAATGGATGGGTGTTGTTTATTTATCTACCTAATTAGCTAATTGTTGTGGGTTTTGCTTTTACTCCATGTTGAATTTAAAATTGGGAGTGAAATCCCCAATTGTTTTGGATCCCATACCATCCTTGAAAGAGGGGTATTCGGTGAGGAGTATTTGTGAACAATAAGTTGAGTTAACTTATTGAGTAGTATCATCTTAGAAATAATGATGTTATTTGGGGTAGCTCATTTGATAGCACTATATTAGATATAGTGGTATTAATTGAGGTAGTAGATTGGTAGATTTGATACACTCGTAAGGTGTTCAAAAGAATCCACGAGTAAGATTTAGTATTTTATTGAAATATTGACACTAATACCTCTAAATCTATCCTACCCATGACTCTAACTAAATTTAGATAAATTCTCAATTACCCATGCATGAGTTCGCACCTAGTTCATAATTAGAATGGCATAACCATAAGATTTACTTCTAACTTATTACACTCCAATTATTATTAGCTTCAAGTTAGTATTCATAAAGTTCAGAAGTTGTTATATCTTTGAAAAAATTCAAATAAACCCCTAAATATGTGTATCTCATAATTGAATTTAGCAAGTAAATTCATTACGAGCTTACTCGATCACTATTCATATTATTTCTCATGGATTCAACCCTAACTCATATTGGGTATATATTGGCAACATGTTCCTTGCACTTAATTTGACGTGTAAGTTGAGCGTCATAAAAAATGGTGCCATTGTTGGGGAACAATTTGGCGTATTGAGTTGGTTTGAAATTTTAGCTTACTTGCTTTGATTCAAACTTTTGAATATTTCTTTGTGAATTTTTTTTTTCTTCTTATGTTAGATAGACTTTTGTTTTTATGTTCTTGTCACTATGGCATCATGGAATGAAAATGAGTTTGGTGGTTTCAAATCTTATCTTGATGATCCATGTCCTTATTGTGATGGACCCCACTTTTGAAGAAATTATAAATATGCTCCTTGAAAAAGATGTGTGCACTATCTGAATCCTATTGGGAGTATGATTGTTTTTTATGTGGTGGTCGAGATGGACATTGGAGTGATTGTCCAAATGCCCCTCCCCTAGTTATGCTAATGAAAATGCTAGTTCTTCTTATGAGTTTGATAGTTTTGTAATGTGATAAAGAAAGAACAATGTGTTGGACACAAAGGCGTTGAAGTAATGCTCCGAATTATTTTGGACAGAGTGACTACAATGGAGGAGGACATGCACCTCATGCATCAATCCACGACGGTATTTGGAAAGGAAAGTGAAATGTAATAAAAACTTTACAAGAAAGAAATTATGAGCCAAGAATGGCTAATAAATCAAACACAACAACTTGAAGTCCATAAGGGCCTACTTGATAGTGTGTTACTATTGTTAGATGAAGCCCTCAAATTGTATATTGAGCGATGTCAAGTATGGATTAAATTTTAAATGGCCATTCGAAAATTGAAAATCTAATTGAATGCAAGGATTGAAGCATGTGGTGCACAAAATCAAATGAATATGCATAATTATGTTAAAATGTTTTCCAATGAAGATGAGGGTGACCTTCATATTGAAGAATTTATGGTGCTTTTATAATCAACCGAACCAAAATTAATAAAGGACGAAGAAATTGAGGAAATGATACTAGACTTGCATAAAAAGGCCAAGCAAATCCTTTATGAAAGCTCTAGTTTATTTCGGAGTTAGAATTTCAAGAAAAATATGACTTTGAAATTGGGAAGACAACCTCATTCCAACCACTTTTTGACATTATGCTTAGTGGATGTGATGGAAATCGAACCATTCGAGAAAATAATGAACTTTGGAGATGAGGAACAAAATCCTTACATTTTGGAGTGTGTCATATCAAAGGGATGAAATGTCTTCCCTCTCTTGAAGGCCAATAAGTGCAAAATCGAATGTTTATCAAGTGGATTTTTGATTATATCACTTGTACCCAATGAGCCTATTTGGAAGTTTGATGTGAAGTTGGGTAAAAGGTTCACGTCTTTAAAGTGACGAGATAAAATATGTATCATTGTTCCCTTACCTTTGCCCAAAGTACCTTGAAGATATATTGATTGAAAGTTGGGTCAATGATTTAAATCCTCTAAGTGGATACATAAATAATGACTAAATAATGTCTTTCCATGACGTTAAATCAGGCGCTTAATGGGAGGCAACCCATCGGTTTTATGTTTGTGTTGTTTATTTTTGATTAATTCACATAATTTGGATGCTTTGCAGGTGTTTGAGATAGATTGGAAGCCAAAAAAGGGGGGAAAATCAAGTTTTGCAGTATGGTAACCATGTAGAAAAATTGGCCAAAATAAGGAAGCAAAAGGCCTCAGATACCATAATTGTAATACAAGGATCGCGATCGCGGTATCACAATCACAATAGTATATCCAGCATTTACATTAGCCCCCAATATGGTATCAAGGAGACCCTTTAACCCTTCTTATGCTTTTGTATTATACAGTGAGGACACTGTAAGTCTTTCTATTGAGGGGGGGGGGGGGGGGGTGTTACCCTTGTATGAGTGGTTTTCCATATTTGAATTTAGTTCACACAGAGTATAGAGATTTTGTGAATTAATTTATTTATTTTTATCTTTTTATTTCTCTTTTAATGTGGTATCGGACGAGCCTTTCCCTATGATAGATTGAATAACGACATTCTTAAGGGAAAATCATTGTGTTTGGGGTTTTGAGCTATAACTGAAGAAGAAGTCTAAGTACCCGTGGCATTATAGATTTGGGATTGCCGTTATTCCTATGGTGAAGTCTGAGTAGACATATGGTTTTTCCTTGTGAGAGCCAAAATGTAAATGACACTAGATTTGGTGATAATGATAGCTACTCTTGTGTGGTGAAATGTGAAACAAGCACCCCTTCCCCTCTATATCTAAATATTTTTTGAGGTGTAATTCAAGTGCATGGACTTGAATGAATTTATAACAACATTTTACCTCTGTTTGTGGCTCCAAATTCTTTAGTTGGTAGTGTGTGGTAAATAACTCCTTTTGTCTCTAGTAGGAAATGTAATTGATCCTCTTATAAAATTTTTCATCCATGTATGGTAAGCTTAGTTGATTTATTCTCATGCTTACCTTTTTCATCTAGAACATGTCCCATTGATCTTTCAAAGCTAATCTTGAACACGTATGGTTGGTGAAATGATCTTAGGCCTTCTTTATGGATATGGAAATCCACTTTAGCCTAAAGAGCCTACCAGTGCATGGATGGTATACCTAGTTACCCCTTTTGAGCCTTTGAACCTTTCTTCGGCAATCGCATTACAAGCCATGAACCATTTGAACTTTCTCTCTTTTGAACCCTACCCTTCTTGAACTTGAAAGTACAACTTGAGGCTAAAATCCTAAGTTGGTGCTGGTGAATCTTTGAAGAAGTGATCTTGGGTCATGGTGTTGTAATCGAGTGCCTAAAATATAAGAAAAAAAGACTAATGAATGAGAAAAAGAAAGGGAGCAACAAAAGAAGTAAAAGTATAAGATTACACAAATGAGAGAAATGAGAAGAAAATTCTTTCGAAAGATAGGTAAACCAATGTGGTAAAGGAAGATATATATGTGAATTAAGAATGAATGAAGTGTCCCATAACCCAAAGTTGGATTTAATAGTGTTTTATGTGGAGTTAAAGGAGGGTGTAGTCTCTTTTATCGCAAATGTTTATCCTACCATTCGCCGAAGCTACATTATAAGCTTGAATAAGTCCTTCGAGATCTCTAACCAAGTGTTTTGAGTTAGTAGCAATTGAAAATAAAGGCAAGCATATGGCATGATACTTGTTTGTATTGAGAAATTCTTTGTGAGAGTAAGTGCTTGCACATTTGTCCTTTGTTACATGATAGAAATTATGGTGTGCTGGGACTCTCCTTCCATGAGGAGGTATGTAAACTAATTAAGGTTGGTAAAGTTTGCATATTCAAAAAATAAGGCAAAGGAGTGTAGTTAAGTCACTATTGATAGAGAGTCACCGCTTGAGAGTTAGTAGTCGTTGCTTGATTGTTCTATAAAGACATTTGAATCCTTGAAAATGTGATTCATTTTTAGGGGAGTTGCACGAATAATTCTTCCCATGCTCGTTGGCTAATTGTTAGTGCTAATCAAGTTTGGAGTCATTGGTGATCATTTGGTTTTAAGTATGGTCTTATAAGTTGAGTAGTCCCCTTGAGTATGGAGTAGTGTTGCTTGAGGACAACCAAAGTTTTAAGTTGGAGGTGTTGATGAGTGGCAAAGTTGTCACTCATTTATACCCAAATCCTCGCACACTACTACGAATTAATTGTTTAAGTGAGGCTAATTCTTGATTGAAATGCATTAATCTCTAGTATTTATGATCTTAAAGATAATCTGTGAAAACGAATTAAGGCAAAGCTGGAGAAAAAATAAAGAGGTGAGAATAACAAAGATCAGGCCCAGGAGGTGACCCTCAAGTAAAGTGGAGAGAATAACAAAGATCAGGCCCGGGAGGTGACCCTCAAGTGCCATTATCACAACCTGAGGGTCGCGATTGCCATTAGTAAAAAAATTAGAATGGAACAATCATAGCTAGATGCTATGCGATCGTAAAATTGTGATCACAACCAATAGAAGGCGATCGCGAGAGGCCGGGAAATTTTCAAGGGAAGAATTGGAATTCCATAGAGCTGAATCCCAAAAAATGACAAAACCCTTGCACAACGGGAGAGCTATCCATCCTCCCATCATCTATCTTCCATTTGGGGAGCACTAGTATACTACTCTTGATTGAAGAATACATTAGATTAATTCCTAAGTAAAGGATTAGAAATTTTCATTGAAGATTTATTGAAATTTAGAGTTTGGATTTGCATTCTCTTTAACTTTTATGGATCAATTTGTGAAAATTTAGTATATCTTTACTTTCGATCTTTATGAATAGCCAATTATTCCTCTTGGGGTTATGCTTGAATAGGTTGTGATTAGTGGATTGGTGTTGTTTATTTATCTACCTAATTAGCTAATTTTTGTGGGTTTTAATTTTACTCTATGTGAACTAAAAATTGGGAGTGAAAACCCTAATTTTTTTGGATTTCATACCATCCTTGAAAGAGGGATATTGGGTGAGGAGTATTTGTGAATAATAACTTGAGTTAGCTTATTGAGTAGCATCATCTTAGAAATAAGGGTGTTATTTGAGGTAGCTCATTTGATAGCACTGTCTTATAAATAAGGGTGATAATTGAGGTAGTAGATTAGTAGATTTGACATGCTCGAGAGATGTTCGAAACAATCCATGAGTGATATTTAGTATTTTATTGAAAGATTAGCACTAATACCTATAAATCTATCCTACCCATGACTTTAGCTAAATTTGGATAAATTCTCAATTACCCATGCATAAGTTCGTACCTAGAATGACATAACCCCAAGATTCGCTCCTAATTGCTTACACTGTAATTATTCTTAACCTCGAGTTAGTATTCGTAAAGTTCAGAAATTGTTATATCTTTTAAAACATTCAAACAAACCCCTAAATATTTGTATACTATATTTGAATTTAGTAAGTAACGTTTATTTCGAACTTACTCGATCACCATTCACATTGTTCCTCATGCACCATTCACATTGTTCCTCATGTATTCGACGCCAATTCATGTTGGGTATAGATTGACAACATCTGTCTTGCACTTAATTTGACGTATAAGTTGAGCATTATCACACTACCAAAAAAAGGCCAAAAAATGACGCAGAAAAAGAGACGAACTATGTCGATTTAAAAAGCGACGAGAAAAGAGACATTCTCCATCGCTTTTTTAGTTTAATTTTATTATTTATTTATTTTTTATTAAAATCGACAGCCAACGTCTTAATATCCGTCACTTTTTTTCATGGAATATTGCGCCAAGTAATTAACAAATAATTTATAATTTTTTAATAAATGCGACGGATAGCGTCACAATTTATTTAAAATAATAATAATTAATTTTTTGAAAAGTGACGTAGTCCGTTGATTTTTAAATTTGATTTTTATTTTTATTTATTTTTATTAAAATATTAACTCTAGAAAAGAGACACTACCCGTCGCAATTTGTAATTATTTTTAGTTTTTACAAAAAGTGATGGACAACGTCACTTTTGTTAAAATTAAATAAAAATAGTTTTTAAAAAAGAGACGTTGGTCGTCGATAATTGATATTTAATTTTTATTTTTGTTTATTTTTATTAAAATTATCGGACAATGTTTCTATAATTTTTATTTTTAAAATATTAATTATAGAAAAGCGACATTATCCGTCACAATTTTTAATTGTTTTTAATTTATTTTATTTTTTTACAAAAAGCTACGGACAACGTCGCTTTTGTTAAAATTAAATAAAAATTAATTTTTTAAAAAGCGATGTTGGCCGTCGATATTTAATATTAGTTTTTATTTTTATTAAAAAGCAACGGATAGTGTTGCTTTTGTTAAAAATAATAAAAATTAACTTTATGATAAAAAGCGACGTTGTCCATCGGTTTTTAAATTTAATTTCTATTTTTATTAAAATCACCGGACAACGTCGCTATAATTTTTTATTTTTAAAATATTAGTTAAAGAAAAGCGACGCTATCTGTCACAATTTTTAATTAATTTTTATTTTTCCATAACATTTACAAAAAGCGACGAATAGTGCCGCTTATGTTAAAACTAAATAAAAATTAACTTTATGAAAATGACATTATCCGTCGATAATTAATATTTTTAATTTACTACTAAATAAATAATTTTTATATTTAAATAAAATAAATGTATTCACTTATATATTGAATACATTGATATTATACGATCGCTTGATAAAGGTAATAATATACTGTTAAAGTTATAATATAATAATATAAGCTAAATTAAATGAAAATTCATCAGAGTATATATGAAATAAGTTGTATTACGAGGTAATATACTCGTGCATTTGATGTATATAGAACATATTTTGAAGTTGATAGTCAATCAAATACACATACACACATATATATATATTAATAAGTGTGAAGAAGAAGGCAGCTCTTCGTCAATATGTCTGCTTCTTCACCTGCTTTAGTTGCTCCATGATTTTACTATATTATCTCTAATTATTATTATAAGTCATCTACATATAAGAAAATTAATAGTATTAGATAAAAAAACGTAAAATAGACATTCATGACATGTCTATTTCAGCTGTTTCAATTATAATTTTATTATATCACATCTAATTAATTATTATAAGTCATCTAAGTATTAAAAAATTAATAATATTTAATAAATAATAAAATAGACATAGATGCTAAATTAATTCTTGATATTTCAAATTAATAGGACATCTTATATGAGACTCATTTAATTTTTTTCACAATTATTGCTCCATGATTTTACTATATTACCCATAATTAATAATTGTGAGTCATTAACATAAATAGTAGTAATAAGAAAATTAATAATATTTAATAAGAAAAAATATAAAATAGACATTATGACGTGTCTGCTTCAACTAATTCAATCGTAATTTTACTATATCATTCCTAATTAATTATTATAAGTCATATAGGTATTAAAAATTAATGATAATTAATAAGAAATAAAATTGACATAAAAAGATAAATTAATTCTTAATATTTTTAATTAACATGACATCTTATATAAGACTTATTTAAATTTATATTATCCCTAATTAATTATTATAAGTCATTTACATCTTACTACTATATATAAGCGCCCATTAGCTGACATCTCAAGCAGGCAGATGGCGGTTGTCATGACTGCTTTCAGCTGCCTGCTTGCTCCGTGAATTTACTATATCATTCCTAATTAATTATTATATATCATTTACATATTAAAAAATTAATAATATTTAATAAAAAATAAAATACACATTTATGACATTTCTGCTTCAGCTACCTCAACCATAATTTTACTTTATCACTCCTAATTAATTATTATAAGTCATCTCAATATTAAAAAATTAATAATATTTAATAAAAAGATAAAATAGATATAAAACAATAAATTAACTGTTGACATTTTAAATTAATTTTACATTTTATATGAGACCTACTTAAATTTTTTTTCACATGTACTTTTATAGCAATTTTGATGTATCACTTCTAATTAGTTATTATGAGTCATTTAAGATATGTTTACCTCGCTATTTCAATAGTGATATTTGGCTGACTCTCGAAATTATATCAGTGTCGCTTAAATTAGAATAGAAGGAAAAGTATTATAAATCACAATATAATTAACAACTTAAAATATGTAAAACTATATAACAAATTTGATTGAAGCAATAAAGTAGCATACAGTATCCAAAATTATGTAAAAATTACTATATATTGGGCCCGTGCTGGCACGGGATTTAGCATCTAGTATATATATATAGTATGTCTCATGTAGTGATGTACATAGTAGTCAAAAGCTAGCTAAATGAATATATCTATCCAAATATTTTGAATAATATATTAACATCATATGATTAAGGTAATAATACACCATTGAAGTTATAATAATGAAACTAATTAACCGAAAATTCATCAGATTAATACTTTGTATTACGAGATATATATATATTTAATACTGTATTAAAAAATTAGTTAACCAAAAATTGTTTGTAGAATACGACGAATTTATTTAAATTCTAGCCATTTAATACTCAATTTGTGTCAATTAAGTTTAATTGGACCCAAAATAAATTACCAATTCAATCTTTTTTTAACCCAATTTCTAATCTCAGTTGACTCATCTCCTCAATTTTAATCTCAACTGTTCATTATATTTGATCAAAGGTCAATATTAAATCAGTTTTTAGTATTTTTTTCTTGAAATTGAACTACTTAAGATTATTTTTTTTGAACCGATGGTCTATTCGAAACAACCTATATATCTATCTTAGTAGTAAGGTCTTCATACATTGTACCCTCCACAGAACCCAATTTGTGGGACTAAATTGGGTTAGTTATTTTATTCATTTTCTCAAAATCTCATAAAGAAAACAATAAAAATATGTCACCTAGATTGCTTGCTTGCTTGCTTGATTGATTATTATTAATATTATTATTATTATTATTATTACATTTATGCCTAACTTATTTTAAATTTCTTACCGAAAATTTTTATATAATATTTTTATGTGACATACGTAATTTATTGATAAGAATAATCATTTTCATAATATTTTTTATTTTTTATTATTATAAATTTATTATTATATTTAAATAACAGTCTAAGTCCATTCAATTATCATTTCAATTTTATTTAAATTATAGCCAACCTTATATCTAATTAATGTCAATTTTAACCTATTTTTGAATTCAATTTAATTCATTTTTTAAATTAATTTTCAATTCCCTTTTCAATTTTAATCACAGCCGTCGATCTCATGAAATTGACGGCTGAGATTAAATCTTATTTTTCATATAAAAAACACACCCAAATACTAAAACCCTAAACTTCTCAACAACAACAATTTCAGCTGCATCTCCCCTCTCTCTCACAACTTCGACTGCCTTCACAACCGGCACCATCGATAAAAACACCTTTTATAGCCACCAACAACCATAGCAGCCATCGATAACTACAGCAGCCGCTCTTCTCTCTCTCTCTCTCTATATATATATACTTATATCTCTCTCTATTCTTGAATTTTTTTATCTTGCTTTTGTATTTTGTTTTTACTCTTTTAGCACTCTAAATCTTGAAATAAGCTGCTGTTTTCCATAAATATTGCGTAATGGGTCTTCATTTTTTTGTGAACCTTTTTTTACCCTCTTAAAAATAAAAGTTTGTGGTGTTATGGGTCTGTATTTCTTGATTATAGCTTAATTACTTTTGGTCTTTACTGTATTATCTCTCAAAATCTTGAAATGGGGTTTTCCATGAATATTGTGTTATGGGGCTGAGTCTTTTTTGTCTTTGATTTTTACCCACTCAGGATCTTGGAACATGGTGGTTTCCAGTGATTTTTTTTGTGGTGTTATGAATCTAATGAGTTTCCTATTTGTTCTTCTTTGATGAAGATGTAGAAATTAATGAGTTTTCTTTTCAATCCTAGTGAAACTTGAAAATGGTTAAATGTAGTATTTTGAAATGTGTACTAGTGACTTCAAATTGATCAAGTGTATTCACTTGAGAAGTGAATTAGTGACGTAAAAATGATTTAGTGTAGTTACTTGAAAGGTAAACTTGTGTTTTGAAATATGTAAAGTGAAATCACTTCAAAGTGTGAACTCATGACTTGAAAATGGTTTAGTGTTATTACTTGAAATGTGAATTCATGACTTGAAAATGGTTAAGTGTAGTGTTTTGAAATGTGTACTAGTGATTTCAAATTGATCAAGTGTAGTCACTTGAGAAGTGAATTTGTGACTTAAAAATGGTTTAGTGTAGTTACTTGCAAGGTAAATTTGGGTTTTGAAATTAGTAAAGTGTAATCACTTGAAAATGTGAATTCATGACTTGAACTTTGTTTAGTGTTGTCACATGAAATGTGAATTCATGACTTGAAAATGGTAAAGTGTTGTCACTTGAAATGTGAATTCATGACTTAAAAATGATTGAGTATAGTGTTTTGCAATGTGTACTAGTGACTTCAAAATGATAAAGTGTAGTCACTTGAGAAGTGAATTAGTGACTTGAAAATGGTTTAGTGTAGTTACTTGAAAGGTAAACTTGTGTTTTGAAACTAGTAAAGTGAAATCACTTGAAAGTGTGAATTGATGACTTGAAATTGGTTTAGTGTTGTCACTTGAAATGTGAATTCATGACTTGAAAATGGTTTAGAGTTGTCACTTGAAATGTGAATTCATGACTTGAAAATGATTAAGTGTAGTGTTTTGAAATGTGAATTAGAGAGTTGAAAATGGTTAAGTGTTGTGTTTTGAAATATGCACTAGTGACTTCAAATTGATCAAGTGTAGTGACTTGAGAAGTGAATCAGCGACTTGAAAATGGTTTAGTGTAGTTGCTTGAAAGGTGAACTTGTGTTTTGAAATTAGTAAAGTGTAATCACTTGAAAGTGTGAATTCATGACTTGAAATGATTTAGTGTTGTCACTTGAAATGTGAATTCATGACTTGAAAATGTTTAAGTTTAGTCACTTGAAAGGTGAATTCGTGACTTGAAAATGGTTAAGTTTAGTCACTTGAAATTTGAATTAGAGAGTTGAAAATAGTTAAGTGTAGTGTTTTTAAATGTGTACTAGTGGCTTCAAATTGATCAAACGTAGTCACTTAAGATGTAATTAGTGGCTTGAAAATGGTTTAATGTAGTTACTTGAATGGTGAACTTGTGTTTTGAAATTAGTAAAGTGTAATCACTTGAAAATGTGAAGTCATGACTTGAAATTGGTTCAGTATTGTCACTTGAAATGTGAATTCATGACTTGAAAATGGTTTGGCATTGCCACTTGAAATGTGAATTCATGACTTGAAAATGGTTAAGTGTAGTGTTTTGAAATATGTACTAGTGACTTCAAATTGATCAAGTGTAGTCACTTGAGAAGTGAATTAGTGACTTGAAAATGGTTTGGTTTAGTTACTTGAAAGGAAAACTTGTGTTTTGAAATTTGAAAAGTGTAATCACTTGAAAATGTGAATTCATGACTTGAAATTGGTTTAGTGTTGTCACTCGAAATGTGAATTCATGACTTGAAAATGGTTTAGCATTGTCACTTGAAATGTGAATTTATAAGTTGAAAATAGTTAAGTGTAGTGTTTTGAAATGTGTACTAGTGACTTCAAAATGATCAAGTCACCACCACCTCCAACTCCACCTTCTTCTCTGCCTCCTCTTGTAGAAGAAGATATTTATGCAGATCTGATTGGTCTAGTTCCTGGAGATACGGACAAGCTTGGTAGAGTGTTAATCGAGCCTGATAGATCTTGTTAAGCTTATTTTTCAATTGATAGGTTTATTTTTTTCATTAATAAATATTCAAGCTTACATACTCATTATGTTATTTATAGGTGGCATCCTGCGTCAAAAAAAGTTAATGAGGCTGTAACGGAGAGCGTTAGGAGACTTTCTACATATCCTTGGCACGGGTGGTGGGACATTCCAATAGTCTCTAAACAAGTCATGTTTCGAGAGTTTAAGGTATATTACATTTAATTATTATTTATTTAAATTTAATATATATATATATATATATATATATCATATAACACTAGTCAATTGATTTTTAGACAATGTGTTGTTGGTTGGATAAACACGATCAAGCCATTTCTACTATTTTTGAGAGACAATTTGCTATGTCACATCAAATTACACAGATTAGATGTGCCTTGGCACATGCCGTTGCTCCTGATTTAAGTAGCAAAAAGGAAACAGAGAGTGATGAGGAGTTTGTTGGGGCTACTCATTAGTGTTGTTGGACGTGACTTTTAGACAATTTTTAGATGTTCTTGAATTTAGCTTTTAACTATTGAAAAACGTTTAGGAGTGTTTAAGTATTTTGAATATTGTTGCAATCATTGTTAAGTGTTTTGGATGTTGTTGGATTGATTGTTTAAGTGTTGTTGATTTGAATTGCTTAAATAATTTATTGGTGTAATGTGTTGTATAATTATTGTTTAATAATGTATGTTGCATGAGGTTGTATATATTAAATTGCATTTTTATTTGGCAGGTGGGATGCGGAAAATGTAGATTCGCATCCAAACAAATGCAGAAAAGTAACAGACAGATCCTTTTTGTCCGTCGCTTTTCTAAAATTTTTAAAAATAATTTTCAAAAATACGATGCTGTCCGTCACTTTTTGTCTTCATTATGAAGAAAAAAAAGCAACTATCAATGTCTTTTTTTTAATCATTATGATGAACAAAAAGCGACGACCAATGTCGCTTTTTCTAAAATAATATTTTATTTTTCTCAAATTACGACGGACAGTATTAATTTTTCTGGAAAAAATTATTTTTTTAATAAAGTGACGACGTCCGTCATTTTTTGTTCGTCATATGTTCTTCACTGAAGAACAAAAAACAACGCACAATGTCGCTTTTTCTTAGAATAATTAAAAAAAATTCTAAAAGCGACGCATGCCTTCATTTTAAAAAAAACAACGCTGCTTTTTGAGACGCAAAAAAAAAGCGATGTTGGCCGTCTCTTTTTATTTAGTAGTATCATTATCCTCCATGCCACACTAATATCAAAAAGGTTAACCTCCATGACATGGTCTTATCGCGGAGGCTTACTACCTTAGGGTCCCAAAATAACCTCGAACCCCTTCTAAAAAATCTAAAACTTTTCCAAAACACCCTTTTAACATCTCTAAACATAATTCAAGTCAAAAATCAACATTATGCACGTATGAGGGTCAAAATTAAAATGATCAAATTTTAAGGGATCTTACATTCTATATCTGTGTGCATTGATTATAGGTAGTTGAACAAAAATGACAGTTAATAACAAGTATCCTCTTCCTCATATTAATGATCTATTTGACCAAATTTAGGGTGCTTCATTGTTTTTCAAGATTGATTTAAGATTTGGGTACCATCAGTTGAAGATTAGAGCTTTAGTTGTTCCATATATAGGTTTTCAAACTCGATATGGTCATTATGAGTTCTTTGTCGTATCATTTGAGTTGACCAATTCCCTTACAAAATTCATGGAGTTTATGAATCGAGTATTTCGACTGTATCTCGACTCACTTGTTATTGTATTTATAGATAACATCTTAATTTATTTCGAGAGTGACGTCGACCAAGTAAAGCATTTGAGGATTCTACTCAGAGGTTGTGTGATGAGAAGTTATATGTTAAGTTTTGTAAGTGCGAGTTTCATTTGGATTTGTCCCCTTCTTGGGTCATGTGGTGAAGGATGGTATTATAGTTGATCTGGCCAAGATTTTGGTGATTTGTGATTGGGCTAGACCTACTTCTCCTATCAAGATTTAGAATTTTGTCAGCTCAATAGGTTATTATCGGTGTTTTGTTGAGGGTTTTTCTATTACGTCCCCTTTGACCAAGTTGACTCAGAAAAAAATGATATTTCAGTGATTGGTTGCATATGAGAAGAGCTTTCACAAGCTCAAAATGTTATTTACTTTGGCTCCTATCTTGAATTTGCCCAAAAGAGAGTATGGGTTTTCACCTTATTTTGTGATGCTCCAGGTGTTGGTTAGGGTATTGCATTGATCTAGGAGGGTAAAGGGGTTTCTTAAGAATCTCGTTAGTTGAAGCCTTATGAGAGAAATTACCCCACCCATGATTTGGAGTTGGCAGTCCTAGTGTTTGTGTTCAAGTTGAGGTGTCATTACTTATATGAAATACCTTATATAATTTTCTCAGATTATCATAGCTTTTTGTATCTCTTTATATAGTGAGATCTTAATATAAGGTAATGGCTAGGGGTGGGCATTCGGTATTGGGTTTGGTCTTTTCAAAGTTTGAGTTCGGTAATCGGTATTTGAGAGTAGATACCACATACCATACTTCAAAACAGTAGTTCAATAATTCGGTAATCAATAAATTAAACTTTAGTTCGATAAGGTATTTGGTAATACCACATTAAAGTTGGAAATGCCCAAACTATGTTTAAACTTGAAAGAGTATATTTAATAAAAACCCTATTTAGTATTTTTTTTTGTGGTTTTTATGAATAAATTACCAAGGTCTAAGAGATTCTTTGGATTCACTAATACAATTGTCTATTGGGTTAATTAGGTATATCGTATTACACACGCACACATATGTTTAAAATAATTCGGTATTCTATAAATACCAAATACCAAATGGTATTAATATCTTGTACCAAACCCAATCTCGAATACCAAAATATTAAAATTTACTTTCAAATAGCATACTAAATATCAAATTCCACTTACCAATTTTTTGATTTGGTTAGGTAATTTGTTTTTTGATAGTTTATGCCCAGCCCTAGAAACAACGTTGATTTGAGTTGTCAAGGACTATGACATCACTATTATCATCCTGGTAAGGCTAATATGGTTGCAGATGCATTGAGCAGAAGGTCAATAGATCATTTCTTGACACAAGAGTGACCTTTAGCCTTGGAGGTTCAAACTTTAGCTAACCAGATGATTAGGCTTGATATTTCAACACTCAGGAGTATTTTAGCCTCTGTTGATGCTAGATCTTCCTTGATGGAGAGATTTGAGCTCACCAGCTTAATAATGAATTTTGAGGTTGATTCAAGATAAAGTGTTGATGGGGAGATTGAGGAAGCGTCTCTTGATTTTGATGTCATATTGAGGATTGATGGCTGAGTTTATGTGTTGAGATTCAGAGATTGGGTCAGATTGATTTTAGAGAAGGCACATTGTTCAAGACATCATATACATCTAGGTATAACTAAGATGTATTGTGATTTGAAGTAACTTTACATATGGGATAGTATGAAGAAGGATGTGGCAGATTTTGTAGCTCGTTGGTATGTTGTCAGTATGTAAAAGATTAGCATTAGAGATCAGGTGGTTTACTTCAAAGATTACTCATTACTAAATAAAAGTAGGCAAATTACTATGTATTTCGTGACTGGGTTGCCTCGTACTAGTCGTGGTTCTAAAAGTATTTGGGTTACCATTTATTGGTTGACCAAAAAGCCTATTTCATCTCTATCCAGATTTTCTTCAGTGCTAATATTTATTCTCGTATCTATGTTCATGAGATAGTTCACCTTCATGTGGTACTGGTGTCTATTATTTTAGGTAAAGGCTTAGTGTTTACTTCTAGCTTCTGGTGAATTTTTTTGGAGAAGTTAGATACTCAGATTGACCTTAGCATAGCTTTCCACCCCCAAACTAATGGTCAGCTAGAGTGGACTATTTAGATATTTGAGGATATGTTTTGCATATGTGTTATGGATTTTGGAGGATAATGTAAGAACCATTTGTCTTTGGTAGAGTTCGCTAATAATAATAGATGTCATTCGAGTATTGAGATGGCCTCTTACGAGGCGTTATATGGTAGGAGTTTTCGGTCCCCTATTGGTTGGTTTGAAACTTTAGAGGTTATACCTCATGGTATTGACTTGCTTTGCGAGTTTTTAGATAGAGTTCAGGTGATTCGGGATAGGGTTCAGGCAGCCCAGAGTAGGCAAAAGAGTTATGCAGACCGTAGGTTTCGTGCTTTGAAGTTTTAGATTGGTGAAAGAGTATTTCTTTATGTTTCTCCCATAAATGGCGTAATAAGGTTTAGGAAGAGGAGCAAGCTTATCCCTGAGTATATTTTACCTTTTGAGGTTCTTTGGATAATTGGTGAGGTGTCTTATGAGTTGGCCTTACCTCTAGAATTCTTAGTCACATCTATTTTTTCATGCATCCATACTTGGATGCTATATTTTGGATGAGTCTCATGTGCTTCATTTGGACTCGGTTCAACTGGATAAGAGGTTGACCTTTGTTAGGGAACTAGTGTCTATTTTAGCAGAGACGTTAGATGGTTGCATTCTAGAGATATTCATGTGGTTAAGGTTCAACAGAGACAACGTCTTGTTGAGGAGGCTACATGAGAGGTCAAGTTCGACATGCATAGTAGTTACCCTTATTTTTTTTTTACCAATTTAGGTATTTCTTAGCCTTTTAGTTCGACAACAAACTAGAGTTTTAGTGGTAGATGTTGTAATGACCTGAATTTATAATTTTTCCTCTTCTATGTGTTATGACAATTTTGCCCTTCCTTTTAGTTGCATGTTGATTTTGAGGTTCGAGGATGGCTGGTATAATATTCAATGCGATTGAAAATAATTTGTGTGAGTTTGTGATTTTTAGAGGCTTGAGAAGCCATATAGTTGACTTCGATCAACATTTATTATTTTGAGTGTCGGTTAATAAAATGAACTGTGTCTAAAGATACAAAATATCGAATTTAGGTAGTGGGACTTCTATATCTCATTTCCACTCCTTATTTCAAAAATCGTGAAATAGGTTCTTGAGAGTTAATTGATAAATAATGACTTTTTTCAAAACTTTAACATCGACATTGAGTCTGAAACGTCAATATTAGCCTAGTAGCATACATGATTTAATTCTATTGGGTCTCGAACAAATCTCGAGGGTCCATAGGGAACATTTGAAATAATGAAAAATTAGCTAGTAAACAGCTAATATCTGGTGCATCAATCTTTTTTTGCAAGCACAAGCCCCTTGTTGTTAATACGGAGAAGGAAATCACCTTTCATCACAATCACGAGATAATGGCCATGATCGCGAAGGTCAATGGAGTCCTTCATCGCAAACTCGACGTGTTTGTTGCGAATACGGAGGCTTGATTCACCAGTCTTCTCAAATGCGAAGACTAATTTTATCAGCAGGTCAGCATTGACCCTTGCGGACAAAAAGGATTGATCGCGTTTGCGAGGTACTATTGACTGAACAGTATAAATACTTCATTGATGTAATTTTAGTCCATTTTTGGATCTCTAAGCTTTAAGAAATTAGGTTTTTGAGTGTTTCAACATTGAATTTTGTATGGATAAATTCTAAACTAATAATCCCACTATTTTTCATTGATTATATCTTCAAAAATACTTTAAATCATTATTTTAAAATGGACAAATTGGGTTTTTACCGGTAAAGTTTTAAAAGGGTTTTCTTTATTTTGGACCTCAATTTTAACACATTTTTTCATTGATTTTATCCTTTAAACTCCTATAATCTTGAAATGTGTATCTAAAATAAAATTTTGATTCTACCTCTCTTATTTTCAAACTTGTTTTTTTGAACCCGTTCTGATCCCGGCTTGAATATGGGCAATATGGATATTGTTAGCTTTGTTTTAGTGCGTAGATGCTATTTTTGAATTTTGTAGTTCATTCTAAGGTTGTTCAGAAGGGAAAGGATCCATATTGAAGCACTTTATTTTGAGATTTTATCATTTTGAGACAGGTTATAGCTTATTTTCGTTCAAATTGAGTTGGGTAGTTAATGAATTAGTAAAGCATGTTATGGATTGGGAAAATAACTATAAAATTTATATTTTGAGATTATTTTTACTATTGTGTGCCAGTGTGGGGTGTTGTGGTTGGTTTGTGATATCTGATATTGTGTGTTGTCTGTATGGGGGCTTTATTTGACATTATTGGCCTTATCTATGCATCTAAAAGTCTTTATCCTAGATATAATGCCCGTGTGGGGGCTTATTTTACTAATATAGGCCTTATTTGAGCATTGGTTGCTTTTGTCATGATAAAATATCGGGTTTAGGGATTTATATGATATTAATGATGTCTTTCATCCATAATTATTCTGATGGTGCCTAATTGAAGTTGATTATCATGAATTATGGACATATTGAGTTGATTTCTTAGCTCTTTTGTATATTTATATAGTGTTGGATGGATTAAATATCATCATTTGAGTTGATTGTGAGCATTACTTCCTTATTCCATACATATACATTCATGAGATAATGGTACCACTAAAAACACTATTTTAAAAAGAAAATAAAACATTTTTATGAAAACCCTCTCTGTGAACATAGCCTAGAGAAGAGAGTTAAGATTGAAATTGAGATATGATATATAGTATATGGGTAGCCAACCCCCATATATATTTGCATTGCATTTCATTACATTTATATTTGCATCTTTCTATTTCCTTATTTTCCTTTATTACTATTTGATTTTCTTGTATTCTCTTTTATATATGTGTCGTTGAGGTTCTTGTGTACTTGAATATATACTAGAATTGTTAGTGAAGATGGTGTGATCTATAGATTGGGATTTTTCTATTTGCAGGTCACGTACTCATTGTATATTTTACATATCTTATTTTCTAATTTACTCAGTCAGCCTATTATATCTGTTGAGCACAAGTGGATCGTACTCACACGATGTAGATTCTAGCATGAGTACGACTCAAGAAGGTTGATTCATGCAGTGGAGTTGGTGACACTTCGAGGTACTGACCACTCTATACTTTTTAGAGTCAACTCAATGCCTCTTATATCTATTAGTTATTTTTATTCTTGTTTTAGAGACAGACTATGTATTTTTAGTCTTGGATATTGTTTTAGAGACAGACTATGACACTAGATTTTGAGACTGGATTTTATGGATTTCTTTCATGTCCTGTTGTAATTATATTTTGTGTTTGACTTGACTTCATTCTAGAAATCTCGCCTGAATGTTTGTTATTGTAATTGCGCATTTCCTATATCAGTTTGAGTAATTGTCTTGCATATCAATGTTGTGCCGTAATAAGTATCATCGTGACCCATTTTTGGGTCGTGACATGAGGAAATGCAACAAAAACTAATTGCTTCATAAGATCAGCTAACAAGAGTTCAAACTCAGGCTGAGCAACATTCCAATGACTCCAACTCCCTATCAACAAGATTAAAAATTTCTTTCATAAATTTAAGGTATTTGACTCTAGCACCAAGGGTAGACAAATATCTATAAATAATCATATGAGAAAAAAGTAAAATATATTTGAATTAGGAAAAATTCTTAAATAGGCACAATTAGGCTCGTTTTTGCTAATAATAGCGACAACCTTTTTCTCCAAAATGTAATAACATTTTCCTTTCAAAGCATAGTAAAATACAATGTATATCCATGCGAATAAAAATCTAATCCTAATGAAAATCGGGTGGATAAAACATTGTAAATATTTGTGTGTATGTGCCACCAACTATATATGTATGTATGTGTATTCAAAGAAAAAGTTGAATGAATAAATTACTGTGTCTTATTAGTTCTTTTGCTTTAAGACATGACTTTAGGTTGATATGCTCATCAAAATGAGAATGCAAGTACACAATCTGGCACCTTATTCATGTTAACAATCTGTTTTTTTTAACTATAATTATTTGTCAAAGTTATCTGCTTAATGATATGCAGTTGGCTAATCTGTTCCATAAACAAATGCTAGTGTCTTTCTTTTATGGGTAATCAGTAAATTAGTAAATTTACCTTCTGTTAGAGTGCGTACCCTACTAATTTTAATATTTTACTCTACTAGTTTCCTAACTATGGAACAAGTAAGCAAATGTTGTTCACAGAAGTAAAAGCTGAACATAGTGTTTTTACGTGAAAAACACCCGGCTTAAGAAAGGTGTTAAAAACCATGACCTGTACCCCTACAGGATTTAACCCCAACTTCACTATAACTCTTGAGCCTCAACAATCAACAAAATTACAAAACTTCTTGTAAAACTAGAAATTAAAACTTCTAACTCCTATAACTACAAAAATACAAATATTCCCAAGATAAGTGTTCCCAAGTCTTCGAGTTCCCTAACTTAAAGACACAACTCCTAACTCAGTTTATAGATCTCTTAGAATTGAACAATGACTCATTACAACTCAAATAACCTACCTATCACAAACAGTCTAAGACTTGCTAAGTAAAGGACCAAGTTCTTTTTCAAGTGAGTGAACTATTTTGCTTATTGTTAACTATCTTATCAGTGCATGAGTGAGTGCTTTGAATGTCGTTTCTTCTATTTAAGCCAAAAATTTATAGATTCCTTTGGTTGATGTACACTTTTATCTTCACTAGGACTCCCAAGTAGTTTCACTCACTCTTCTTGTTTAAATAAGAATCTTTTCTGTCGTCTCCCTCTTGCCTTGTTTGAATAGGACTCTTCCCCTTTCTCTCATGATCTCCGCAAGACTTCTTGATCATCTCAACTTCTAGATGTTGCACTTATCTTCTCCTTTTCATCTTCTTTAACTAATATGATAAGTTTTGAGTGCATAATACTTATCCACTCCGGTTTATACACATTATCATCTTATCAACAACCTTGCCTGCAACTATGCTTTGTGCACTTGGATGGACCAGCTTTCACAACATATTTCATTAAAATTTCTATCATCAAAACTCTACATACCCTAACAAATCCCCCCTTTTTGATGATGACAAACTCAATAGCTCAACATCATTTTTCAATCTTGACATACTTAGTAAATAAAATAAAATATCACAAAAATGAAATCGGTTAGTCAATTGGGTTATAAGCACTGTGTAATATGTTCTTCCCCTTTTGACATCATAAAAAATATGGACCAACAAGTGAAAAAATTTTAATAATTCATGGCCACTGGGGCTATCACTAAAACAATGAAGACTTAGAGCAAGAAACCAATAATGCATTTAGAATACAGAAGCAGAGCACATGAGACAAAAATCTATTTCATTCATAGAACAGGATATAATTATCATAACCCAGTAAAAGCAATAAAGAAGAAACAACTTGGACCAAAACACAGTAAGGAAGGATGCCTAAGGTACTAAGAGGGGCCTAAGTGGATGAGGAAAAGGGAATAAGTGAGGTCAGCTACCTAATGATATCAACATTGTTAGCTCTTTCCTTTTCCAAGGTAGCTGTGAGGGAAGTAATTTGAACTTGAAGAACCTATTTTTCCTCCTCATGAGCAGCTTGGGCAGCCTCCAATGCAGCTTGTGCCACGTCTACCTTACCCTTCTTAGCAGTAAGAGCATTCCTCAACCTTTGCATAGGGTTGTCAGCACTCCTCATAGCAAGAGGTAACATAAAATGGTTCACAGATCCAACAACATCTTTTCTGGTTTGCAGTGACCACACTTTGACTGGAATATGAAAATTCTCAAAAACAGGTGCAAGCCATAACTCATATGGCAAAGCATGGCCATTTGCATCTTGGAGTAAAACCCTTTGCATGTGCTTAATGATGAGTGTAGCAAGGTCTATTGGAATTTGAAAATCTAGCAGTTCCATCAAGCTGAGATCAAGAAAATTAGCAACTGTTCCCCTTTCCTATCTAGAAAGGATCTTTTTGTGAACCACATCAAAATAAAATTGATAGAAGGGGGATATCTCATTTTTCAAGATCCTACGGTGATCAAGAAGATAGGGATTTCTAGAGAATTTCTTAGAGATATCAAGAGTTGATGGGAGATTATCAAGAGATGGCCCAGCACCTTTTACATAATGTCCCCAACCCCCAGTAGGAACAAGCAGAATCCTAGCTAAATTAGTTGGATAGAGATTGATGGTTTTCCCATGAACAGTGGTGGAGAAAATCTCTCCAATAGCAACTCAATTTGTGTAAAATTCATAAACATCAACTTTTTCAAACTTTCTTTGATGATCACCTTGCAGAAACAGGTGTGACCACCCTTGAATTCTCAATTTTGTGACTAGGATATTCATATCAGGGCCCCCAAAACCAGTAAAAAGCCTTTATCTAGCCAACTTTCATGTCAAAAAGTAGAGAAAATATGATAATTGAGAAGACATATCAGCAAGAGTATCAATATCAATATCAATGTAAAGATTAGGATCAATGTCAGCGGATAGAGCAGGAGGAGTATCAGGAAGATAGTCAGAATCTGAGGCAGATGAGTCAGAAGGAACAGGTTTGGGAACTTGTTTCTTTGGACGTGATGTGGATTTTGAGGAAACTTTAGAGAAAGAGAAGGATTTGACAATAGTGGTGGGTTTTAGGGAAGATGAAGCTTTTGAGGTAGGTTGGAAAGATGATTTTCGAGACAAGGAAGGTTTAGGAAGTTTTGCCAAAATAGTTTTCTTCTTCCTTACTGAATGAAGAAGGATATTTGGGGAGGATGCTTGAGGAGATGAGGGACCAGAGGTAGCAACCCATTTTTTTTACTAGCACGAAATGCTTCTTCTAGAGAAGCATCTTCCCGTTGCTTCTTTATTCAAGTATGAGGAGTATGAAGAGTAGAAGTAATAGGGGAGGGTTTAACATAGACAATATCATCACCTTCAATGGAGATAAAAAAGGGTTTTTTGGTGGCTTTGATATGGACCTTCGTGGAACTAGATTAGCAATAGGGATGTCATCTCAATCAATGGGAAAATCATCTTGATTAAGAATCTAAAGAGGAATAGGGGGTAGAAGTGAGAATTCAGATGATGGTGGTGAAGTAGAAGAAAATTGTGAAAGGGGTTTCTCAGGTTATTGAACATAGAAAAATCAGATAATTTGATCAAGATTAGAGTAGAGATAAGTAGAGGTAGGGTAATGTTTGGATGTAGAATGATAGCAGTGGAGGGACTGGTAGTAGATGTAGAGGAGGAAGAAGATGGTGACTCTACCATTGGATAAGAAGATACTTTTTTTTAATTTATAGTGGTTTAGAAAGGAAGGAATAACAAAAAGAAAGAAGGGTGTGTATTTAAGAAGGAGAGAAGAAAGATAAAATGTGAGGGGAGTGTATGTGGAAGAAACATAATAATGAAAAGGTTCTGTACTGATGGGAAAGGTCTGTCAGCCTTTTTGAAGGAGAAGGCCTTTAGGTTTTTAGCGGTTTAAGTGTAACTGAAAGGGACCAAGTGAACAACCTATTTCTCTTTATGCTAATATAAGAAAGTAATAATCATACCTGAATTTTAAGGAGAAATGGACAAAATTGCCTTGATGTTCCAGTCTTACTGCAAAATCAACACATAGCTGAGTCAATTTACTCTAAAATCTTGGAATTAGGATACACAACTATATGTGTAAGACCTAATTAATCAACAATCACTTAAGAACAATTTATTCTAGTCAATCATTGAGGGTGATTTATATAATTTTAATCATCCCCAAGGCTAACCTATTGTTTTCAAAGTGTTCTCTACTAAAATCCTTAGTGAATATGTCAGCAATTTACTCCTTAGTAGAACCAAACATAATGATATATAACATTTTTCAACATTACCTCTAAGGAAGTGTGTCGAATATCAATATTCTTAGTTCTTTTATGTTGAATAGGATTTTTGGAAATATTTATAGCACTTGTGTTATCACAAAAAATGGGAAACAACTAACATATATACCAAAGTCCATAAGTTATTTCTTAATCTATAACAATTGAGCATAACAAGAACCTGGAACAACATATTCAGCTTCAACAGTAGACAAGTCTACTGAATTTTGCTTCTTAGTAGACCAGGTAATCAAACATGATCCAAGGAAGTGTGCAATGCCAGTAGTGCTTTTCCTTTCTACCAAATATCCTACATAATCAGCATCAGAGTAACCTACAAAATTAAAGTTGCTACCTTTGGGATACCATAAGCCAAGATCATTGGTTCCCTTCAAGTATCTGAAGATTATTTTCACTAATTTTAGATGTGATTCTTTAGGCTTTTCTTGTAACCTAATACATAGCCCTACACTGAAAACAATGTTAGGCCTGTTTGCTGTGAGGTACAATAATGGCCCTATCATACCTCTATATATCTTTTGCTCTACATCAGGACCTATTTTATCCAAATCAAGCTTTATAGCAGTGGCAATGGGAGTACTGATCTCTTTTGCCTCTTCCATGGAGAATCATTTGAGAAGTTCCTTGACATACTTCTATTGATGGATTATTGTCCCTGATGCTGACTGTTTAATTTGCAATCCCAAGAAGTAATTCAATTCCCCCATCATGCTTATCTCAAATTCATAACTCATAAGTTTGGCAAACTTATGAGTCATATTCATGTTGGTTGAACTAAACATAATGTCATCCACATATACCTGTAAAACTAAAAAATCCTTTCCATTTGTTTTTAAAAAGAGGGTATTGTTAATTTTACCTCTGGTATAATCATGCTCCAGTAGAAACTTTGACAATCTCTCATACCAAGCCCTTGGAGCTTTTTTCAACCCATACAAAGCCTTATTCAGTTTATACACATGATCAGGAAATTCTTTGCTTTCAAATCCTGGAGGTTTCCTGGAGGTTGCTTGACATAAACCTCCTCCTTAAGAATGCCATTCAAGAATGCACTCTTCACATCCATCTGATAGAGAATAAACTCCATATAGGCAACAAAGGAAAAAAGTAATCTTATAGCTTCAAGTCTTGATACAGGATCAAAATTCTCATCAAAGTCTATTCCTTCTTCTTGATTGTATCCTTGGACCACCAATTTTTCCTTATTTCTTGTAACTGTTCCATGCTTATCAACTTTATTTCTATACACTCACTTAGTCCCAATTACTGACCTATCTTTTGAGAGAGGAACTAAGTGCTATACTTTACTTCTCTCAAATTAATTCAAATCTTCCTGTATTGCTATGATCTAATCGGTATCAAACAATGCTTCAATTACCTTCTTTGGCTCAATCTCTGATAGGAATGCCTTGAAGGAACACATACTTCTTAATCCAGCCCTTGTAGTGATCCAAGAGGTGAGATCAGTGAGAACATTCTCAATAGGATGTGATCCTTGATACTTCTATCCTCTTGGGATCAAGCCTAGTGAACTAGTAGGATCACTGTCGATGTTTTAAGCGGGGTAAATGGTGGTTCAGTTCCCCCTGTCACTATGCCTTCTGCTTCAGTTCCCTCTGTTGAGGTCCCTCCACGTGTAGTATCTCCAGTTAATGAACCGAGTTGTGTAACCTATTCCTCAGTGTCACTTCCTTCCTACAGGTTAGTCTTAACATAGGATTCACAAAAAACCACATGCATGATTTCTTCAACACAGTTAGTTCTATTGTTTAAAACCCTATAAGACTTACTATGAAGTGAATAACCTAAGAAGATTCCCTTATCACTTTTAGCATCAAATTTTCCAAAATTATCCTTTCCATTATTATGTATGAAATATTTTCAACCAACGGTTCTAACATGAGAAATTTTTGGCTTTCTTCCCTTTAGCAATTCATAGGGAGTCTTCTCTAGCATAGGTCTGATCAAGCATCTATTTATGATATATGTTGCAGTACTTATTGCCTCAACCCAAAGGTTTTTAGCAATATTTGTTGCAAGTATGATTGTTCTAGCCATATCTTCCAAGGTTCTATTCTTCCTTTCCACCACTTTATTTTATTGTGGTGTTCTAGGAGTTGATAAGTTATGATCTATACTATTCCCTAAACAAAATTCTAAGAACTTTACATTCTCAAATTCTGTACCATGGTTAGACATTATGGAAACTAATGAAGCTCCCAGTTTCTTTTCAATTTTCTTAATAAAAATTTCAAAGACATCAAAGGCATCTTCTTTAGAGGCTAGAAATAAGGTCTAGGTGAACCTAGAATAATCATCAATAATTACAAAAATATACCTTTTTCAACCTCTGCTTTAAAAACTCATTGGTTCATACAAGTCTACATAAACCAAGTCAAGGCACTTAGTAGTGCTAACATGGTTCTTTGACTTAAAAGAAGACCTTACCTACTTCCCCCTTACATATGCACTACATAAATTTTCTTCCTTAAACTTGGTCTTGGGTAGTCCCAATGCCATTTCTTTGGAGAAAAGTATGTTTAGTTATTTCAGACTTACATGTCCAAGTCTTCTATGCCAAAGGAGGGGATCATTTTCTATTACACTTAGAAAAGTCAACCCAGGTCCTGGTATAGCCATTATATCAGCTTTGTATACATTTTTCTATCTCCTTGCAGCGATCATAATCTCTTTGGTGTCCATCATTTTGACTTTGACTCCTGCAGCAGAAAAAATAACTTTATTACCTTTGTCACACGATTGTGAGAGACTAAGCAGGTTATTCTTCAATCCTTCTACAATATAGACATCCTCCAATGCTTTTGAATTAGATGACACAATTTTTCCAACTCCAGTAATGATTTTCTTTTTTCTATCACCAAAAGAAACTCCTCCTTCATCTATTTTAGAGAGTAAAAGGAACTTTTTCTTATCACCAGTGATGTGTCTTGAGCATGCACTGTCTAAGTACCAATGCCTTTTTATTCCTTTCATCTTCTCCTGCAAAAGAAATCAATGGTTAGACTTAGGAACCCAAACAAGCTTGGGTCCTATTTTATTAGTAAAAGGATGAATTAAATTCCTTCTAGTCCATGCAGGCAACATGTAAGATGACCTATTTCTCTGACCAGTATTAGTACTTATTTTCTTGGTCTGAGAGAATTTATTTGCCAGATTCTAGCTTCTAGATCTGCTTTTGGTAGCCATAGGACATTCAGTAGTTGGATGTCCAAGATTACCACAGATATAACACAAGTCTTGAGGATTATCAACCTTTTTTGTAGAAACCTATGCCTACCTTTTCACTATGATTTCTTTTACTCAACTGATGAACAATTCTTGGAGAATTTGTCCACCTGTTTACTCTTTCCAGATCCAGTTTTAGCTTAGAAACTTCTTGACTCAGCTTATTCATTTTGTCAGTCAAGTCATGACATTCTTGTTTGTACTTAGTTAACTCAATTTCAACATTTTCTTGCTCTTTACTCATGGATTTTTTTTCCATTTTCAGTGAGTGTGAATTTATGAACTTCAGACTTAAGATCATTGTTTGAGGACTTAAGTAGTGTGACTCTTTTCTTGAGAGTGCAGTTTTACTTTTCAATAATGTGTTTGCAAGCTTTCAAATTAATGAAATCAAATTTTAGACTTGCAACACTATTGAACAGTTCATCCCTATCAGAAGTTAATTCTTGGAGATTTTCAATTAAGACACTCATCAAGGAAATAAGTTTCATTTTAGAAAATAGATGCATCTTTTCTATGAGTTCAAGTATACTTACCTCAGAAGCACCATCTTCTTCCTCTCTGTCTAAATCTCCAAGAGCCATAAATGTTATCTCATTAACTTCATCATCATCAGAATCAGATCCCCATGCAAATATCATAGCATTTTCTTTCTTTTCCTTCCTATTGGCCTTTTCTTTTAGTTTTTTTCAGCCCTTTCCTTCCTTTATTTTATTTCCCAAAGAGGACAAACTCTAATTTGATGATCAGTCTTACCACACTTGTAACATCCATTTGGATTGTCATTGGAATGTTTCTTGCTACCTGTTCCCTTCTTCTTTTTAAAGAACTTGCTGAAGTTTTTAGTTATGAAGGCAACTTGTTCCTTGTATAGATCAATCTCTTCATCACTATTTGAAGTTTTAAATGAAGTTTTCAGAAGCCTTTGGTTCTTTGGTTCCATCAATTTCCATTTCATAGGTTCTTAAGTTATCTACCAGTTCATCCAAAGTCATACCTATGAGATCCTTATTTTCCTCCCTTATTGCAGTGACTTTAATATTTCATTTGGATTTTGGTAGCACTCTTAGTACCTTTTCTACTTGTTCCTCTTCAGTGATGAATTTTCCCAAAGAAGTCAATTCATTTGTTATAGTAGTAAGCCTTGTCATCATGTAATGCAGGGAGTCATTTTTCTTCATCTTAAAAGCTTCATATTTAGTAAAAAGAAAGGAAATCCTAATTTTTTTTACCTGAGAGGTACCCTCATGAGCATTAACTAAAGCATCCAAATTTGCTTAGTAGTAGTATAGGTTGATACTCAATTGTATTCAGCAGGTCCTAATCCACAGACTAGGATGTTCATTTCCTTAGCATTTTTCTTTAATGCCAACAGTAAACTCACTCCTTACTTTCTTGACTTGTTCACCATCTTCTGTCTTTATTGGAATAGTTGGACCATCAGTAATCCTATCCCATAATTCATAATCTTCTCCTTGAATAAACATCTCTATTCTAGCTTTACACTAGATAAAATGAGTACCATCAAAGAGTAGAGGTCTAGTGGTTGACTGACCTTCACTCTGACTAGTAGAAGGTATGGAATTCATCATAGTGATCTTTTCTTTGGTCTAAACCCAATCTGGATACCCATCCCATTTCCATTCCTTTTTATAGGATGGCTTTTATTGAACTAACAGAGATTAAGGAACAATTAAAAGACTTTTTGATAAAGGGTTTATTCTCCGTACTATTTTTTCATAGGGTTCTCCTATGATTTTCATGTGAAAAAAAGATGGGTCTCTTTAGATATATATAGACTACCATCAGTTGAATAACATTGCAGTTTAAAATAAGTATCCTTTTTATACAATTGATGATCTTTTCAACCAGGTTTAAGGTGCTAGGTGTTTCACTAAGATTAATATTCGTTCAAATATCATTAATTGAAGATTAGGAAGGTTAATATTCCCAAGACTACTACTGAACTCGTTGTGACTATTATGAGTTTTTGATTTTGTCATTTGGGTGGAATAATACTCTGGCTTCTTTTATAGATATTTTAAATTGGGTTTTTAGACACTTTTTGGATTATTATGTTATAGTTTTCACTGATGACATCTTGGTGTACTCTAAGAGTAAGGAGGATCATGCCAATCACCTCTAAATTATGTTGCATGCTCTTAAATAACAAAAACTATATTCAAAATTTTCTACACGTGAATTTTTGCTAAATGTTGTGACTTTTCTTGGGCATGTTGTTTCTAGTGAGGGGATCAAGGTGGATCTACAGAAAGTTGAGGTTAAAACGAAGCCTAGACCTATGACTCCAACCATTATAAGGAGCTTCTTGGGATTGGCTAGGTACTATAAGAGATTTGTCAAGAGTTTTTCATTTATTCCTACTCCACTGATAAAATTAACTTACACAAAGGTTAAGTTTTAGTAGTTCAATACTTTTGAGGGTGATTTTGAGATATTAAAGGATAAATTAACTTTTGCACCAATTTTGACCCTACTCGAGGGTACTGATAGTTTTGTTATATATTGTGATACATCCCATATGTTATTGGGTTTGTCTTGATGCGACATGGTAAGGTTATGGCTTATGCTTCAGGCCAACTTAAGGTTTATGAGAGGAATTACCCAACTTATCATTTAGAGTTGGCAGCTATAGTTCTTGTTTTGAAGATTTGGAACCATTATTTGTATAAGGTATATGTAAATATTGATATTTATTCAAACCATAAGAGCTTGCAGTATGTGTTTACGGATAAGGAATTGAACCTCAGGCAGAGGTGGTAGCTTGAATTGCTTAAGGATAACGACATGAGTTTGCAATACCATGCAGGTGAAGCTAATGATTTTGCTGATGCTCTTAGCAGGTTATCTATGGGGAGCTTATCTCATGTTGAGAAAAAGAGAAGAGGATTGGCGAAGGATATCCATAGGTTAGCTAACTTGTGAGTTTGTCTCTTAGACACAGATATAGAGGAGTAATTGTTCAAGAAGTGGTTGAATCATCTCTTGGTACTAAGGTGAAGAAGAAACAGGCTTGGGATCCCATACTTAAGCAGATTAAGGATGACGTAGGTCAACAAAAGGTTATGCCTTTCGAGATTGGGGGAGATATCATCTAGAGGTATCAAGAAAGTTTATATGATCCTAATGTTGATAGTCTATGAGAGAGGATTTTGACTAAGGCTTATGAGTATAGATATATCGTTCATCCTAGTTTAACTTAACTGTGTCATGACTTGAAGAAAATCTTCTGGTGAATAATATGAAGAGAGATATAGAAAACTTTGTGGCTAAGTGTATGGTTTATAAATAAGTTAAGGTTAAGTATTTGAGGCATGGTGGTATCTCTCAAGAGATATATTTTCCCAAGTAGAAGTGGAAGGTAATTAATATGGATTTCATTATAAGTTTTCAATGGTCTCACAATTAGTATGATTCTATTTGGGTCATTATGGATAGGGTGACCATGTCTGCTAACTTTTTGCCTTTGAGGACTAACTACATAGGAGAGGATTATGCCAAGATTTTCATTTGGGAGATAGTAAATTTGGATGGGCTGCCATTGTCCATTTTTCAGACTAAGGTACGTAGTTTTCATTTCATTTCTAGCATGCGTTTCAGAAAGGTTTGGCTACTCCAGTGAACCTTAGCACCGCTTTCCACCCTCAAATGGAAGAACAAGTGAAACAAATATTTTATACTTTGTAAGATATTCTAAGGTCATATGTGATTAATTTTAAAGGTAGTTAGGTTGACCATTTGCCTCTTTATTGTTTGCTTACAATAACAACTGTCATTCTAGTATCCAAATGGCTCCTTTTGAGGCTCTTTATAGTATGAGGTGTAGGTCTCCTATTTGTTAGTTTGAAGTAGGTGAGACTAGGTTTTTTGGACCTTAGTTGGTTCACCAAGAAATTGAGAAGGTGAAGGTTATTAGAGAAAGGATTGAGACAGCTCAAAGTTGACAAAAGTCTTATACGGATTTGAGGCCAAGGGAGTTGGAGTTTGAAGTAAGTGATTGAGTATTCTTGTAGGTGTTCCCTATGAAAAGAGTCATGAGATTTGGGAAGAAGGGGAAGCTCAATTCTCGTTATGTTGGTTTGTATCAGATTATGAAGAGAATTAGAAATGTCGCTTATAAGTTGGAATTACCTACAAGTTTGGCTTCAATTCATCCTATTTTCCATGTATCTATGCTGAAAAAGTGTATGAATGATCCTTCTTTGATAGTGCTTATTGAGGGTGCTGGTGTTGTAGATTAGTTGTCTTATGAGAAAGTACTGATTAAGATATTGGATAAACAAGTTCGTAGATTAAGGACCAAGGATGTAGCCTTGGTGAAGGTTCTTTGGAGAAACCAAAAGGTGAAAGAAACTACATAGGAGGCTGAAGAAGATATGAGAGCCAAGTACCCGTTCTTGTTCCTCATATTGGATTAAAGTGCATTAAGTATTAGTTTTGTTTCCCTCTTATTGCATGTAGAATTTGTCATTTGATTCTTATTCTTGCAATTATCGAGTGAAAAATATTTTAACTTATCATTTGGGGATGAATGATCCAAAGCAGGGGAGGGATAATGTAGACTCCATAAAATTTCAACAATTTTATTTTTGACCCTCCCACGTGCGTAATGTCAATTTTGACTTAAATTACGATCAGAGGTGCTAAAAGGGTGTTTTGGGAAAGTTTTGGAATTTTTGAAAGAGGTTCAAGGTTATTTTAGGACTACGAGGCAGTAAGCCTCTACGATCAAGGGCGTGGAATAGAGGCTTCCTACCATGATAATGACGTGCCACGCTCCTATATTATTTTCATTTAGTTTTTGTTTTTTTACTTGGGGTTAGGGGATTTTAATCCTTTTACCCCTTGGACAACTTTTAAACACCCAATTGGCCTTTTCTCTTCAATTTTCAAAGATCAACTCCATTCTTTCCCTCTTAAACTCAAAACCCAAGAAAGCTTAATATTTTTACAAGGATTTCACTATCCAAACTTCAAAATTCGAATTCTCTTCAACTTGTTCTATATTTTTGGCATGTTTCTCATCCCTAACTTGTATTTTTACATTATGACATATATTTAATCATTATTCATGTTATTTTAATTGTTGGGTTTGAAGTTAGGTTGAGGGGTTTTGATGGTTTATTACTTGAATTGTATTTCCCAAGTTTTAAATTTTTTATTCATGCTTTAAATTATGACTTCTAGGACTAAATTGGTGTATTGTTTTAATGGTTAGAATTAAGGGACATGGGTTTCCCCAAATTGATGGAATTTGGGGTTGATAATTGCATTACACTTGATTTTGAATATGGATAATTGCATGGTTTAACTTGTATTTTGAACCCTTTGTATTACATTAAAGTATAAATAAATGAATATGATTTTTGATGGCCTTGGTTATGGATTTAAAATGGAACTTGGGAGTCAGTTTGGTTACATGGACTGGTTTGACATAATTTAATTAGCTTTCATGCATATAGGTATGACGATACCAAGTTGGAAAATGTCTTAAAAAAACACTCTTAGGTTATGGTTGGTTTATGTGAAACTATTTTTATTTGGGATTAAAGGGAATTTTGTAGCTCACCATAAAGGTGTAGGTCTCGGGGAGATCAACACTAGAAACCACGTTTGTCAGCGTTAGGGGTCCATGTGATCGTGTGCTTGGTGCACACATTATATATATATTTTGGGAGGGCTATAGCCTTGATGTCTTTATCCTTTCCTCAATTTTTCCTTGGTTTATGTGGATAATATGCACTGCGGTGCTTCTAGCAGGGGGAGTTGGACCCATATAGCCTATGGGTGCCTTAAGGATGGAGCGAACTACACAGTTTAGGCTAATAGTTTGAACTCGCATATTCATGACTCTTGTACCTATCCTGGCATCCTATATATGTATATATAAATCTTGTGTATATGGTATTGAATGGTTTTGAAATTGGAATTATTTTATCCCTTTTCCCTGAGTTAAATGCTAGTGATCGCCCTACTGACCGTCCCTGGACACTGCATCAGTTCATGATATAGGGTTCGATGGCTTTTCTGTTGCTCGTGCACAAGGTTAGGTGATTCGGTGTTCCTCTCTTCTGTTGTGAACTGGTGAGAGTATCATTCAGAAGAATCGATCATTTCACTTGTTTTTCTTTATTTATTAGTATTTCTTTTGGGATAATTTTGGTCATAGTTGGGGTATATCTCATCCTTATTGGTATTCTTGTTTAGCAGAATTTGTGGACAAGTGTGGGTTGTTTATTTTGGATTCTTAGAATTCTCATTTGACTTAACTATCCTTCTCATTGTTATTTTTGTGGACATCAGTTACTTACTGTGAATGTGCTCTTTAGGTAAGGCTAAGTGGAATTATTTTACCACTTTGTGATCTAATGGTATTAGAAGCTCTTGTACTAACCTCACTAGGTCTTGGGTTGTCTTCTGTATTAGTCTTTTATTTAAATTCTTTTCCGCTTTTATCCATTTCTCATGATAGTCCGTTACTAGAAGTTTGTCGCGGCCCAATTTCTTAGGTCATGATTGTGCCTACTATAACTCGCCAGTAGGAAAGCCAATCTTATAGTATGGAATGACAAGTAAAGGATTACCCAAATATATATTGAAAAGAATACGAAATAGAGGAAATAAGAGAGCCAAATACAAAATAAAATCCCTAACCTAGTGGTATCAGTACAAGAGCTTCTAATATAACAAGAGTACAATAATAAAATACCAAGGAAATTACACTGTTACACCTTATCTCCAAATATAACTTGAAGACTATTCTAGTGCATAAGATAGAGATAAGTAATACTCCAAATGTCAGGAGCTCAATCTAAGTCTCCGAATCATGGCTGCTCCACACGATGCATACATCAATGGTGATAATCCGTACAATGATCCACAGGATGCAAAAGTGTAGTATGAGTACCAAACACATGGTACTCAATAGGCAACTGCTGATTGAGATCCAAAGAAAAAGCAGATATATATAACATATAAACAGATTGGAAAACTACACCCAAGTGTCCAGTAAAAATATAAGACAACCAGTGAGATAATAAGGGTAAACTATACTATTCATGTCTAATAGACTAAACATATTAAGGCTAAGGATGTAGTAAGAATGTATTATCTTAATTTCATCCATGCATAGGAATCTAAACAGTATACCATATATCATTGGACAATTTACAAAGTAAAGATGGAAGAAAGATATATATAAGTATACAAAGCCAAAGAATGAATATACAATCCGAATCAATGAAAGGAAGGGATATACAGTAACACCATAAATACATATAGATAGATATGCATATATATATATATATATAAGTATATAACCAAGGTCTACTTTAACTAAATCCTAGATCACCAGGATAGCTATTTAAGAACTCACAATCACAACACGATCTAGTGCTAGAATACTTGGGGCATCTTATCCATAAATCAAGTCATCATCTTGTCATGCACAGTAATATGATTGTATGATAAAAAAGTTAGAATTATACCTCAAGTATTGATACCAAATAAATGACCAATCTATCATAAACTAGACATAACAATGATCATAACAATGATAGTAATAATGTCAATAACAACGCGAGTAACTAGCTATTCCGAGAAAACAAATACCTTATCGAGCCTATACATACCCCCACCCCCAAGCTCGGAAGGTTTAATCAGCATACAACAATACAAGGCATAGTTATCACCCATATCTATGCAACCCTACGATATGATCTGATAAATATAGGTGCATATTTGTGATAGATGATGTGCATGCAAGTGTGAATGCAGCAAAATCCACAATATCATAATACCAACATTAGGGCCATCACTATTATAACCATCATCATCATAATCATCATCATCATAATCATCATCATCATAATTATCTTTCGACTACCATGTATATTTATAGCTTCTTGTAAAGCCCTGAGAGTACACCCTGGATGCCACACGGTGCTTACGATCACAAGTGACCATAAGCTAACCCATGAACTGGTACCTGTTGTGAGCATTGAATAATAATAACAAAATAACATATGCGGAGAACAACTATCTAAGAACTGATAAAAATAATGGCAAATTGACTGACTATCTGAAGTGTCCAAAAACCTCTAAAACTGTCTGAATAAGAGTTGATGGGATAGGCCCCAACTAACTCTGACTAACTACTGAACTGAAAGCATAGAAATAAACATAACCATTCCTCAAAGTATGAAGACTCACCACGGCTACTGTTGCTGATGCATACGAATATGTAAGTGCGGTCGGGAACCTGAGCATCCCAACCTATGATATGAGACATCATAGTGCAAGAAATGAGTATGCTGTCAGTACTTTGAATGTACTAGTATGTAGTATGATATGCATGGGCCCATGTACATGAATAATAACTATCTGATTAGCATGAGATAACTGAATAATTGATATAAAAATATGAATACAGTAAAATCTGAGAGTGCATGACTAAACGTATGACATGATTCTGAAATAGTCTATAAACTCAAATACTAAAATCTAATAACTAAATAACTGATAAACTGTATGTCATGGTCAAGAAAAACATAATTGAGTTCTGAACTGAATAGTGAAACTAAAACTTTGGGAGGTATCATCTAACCGACATGCCCCAAAGTTGAGCTGATGGGCCTGTGAACCTAGTTGGGAAGGTGCTTGTACCATGGCATGGGTACTAAAAATGGATGCGTCAACCCTAAACTAGGAGCAAGAGATCTTGTCAACCCTAAACTATCAAGAAGACTCATGAGATATGTGTCAACCCTAAACTAGCAGGAAGACATCTTAAAGTTACGTTGGCTACGTAGTTTTTAACTCAGGGATTACTACTAAGGGTCAAACTCTATACTAATTGGAATACTCCCATCACTGGGTTTGCTCGGTGCTGAATTCTACTTCCAACTGAACTGACACTAATTACGGGATTGAACTAAGTTTATTTAAAGAAGGAACTAACGCGGATTATTGAACCGTTCTAGGTTGGACTGACATGATAACCGATTGAACTAAAATTTCTCATACGTGTCTAAACCATTTTGAAAATATAGAGATTAAGTAAACAACTAAATTTTGGGTATTCATAACCCTAAGACTCGATAACAATAACAACAGGGGAATATGAAAGCTTTGAAACCATGGAAGGAGATCGTTGTTCACAACTATTCACTTATGCATTTCATCAAACACATGGGGGTCAAGACTTTAACATGGGGGTGACTTTAAATATGATAAGTTAGCACGATAACATGAACAAATCATAAACTGAGGGTTTTATTATCAATTCGCATGAACCTGCTATGGAAACCACAATATTTAAAACAAGCTATAATGCATTCCACGTGAAAATAATTGAAATCATAACTTGAAACCAAATTACCAAGGTATAGATAAATATACTTCAACTTTCAAGTGTGTAAGGGCTCTTTCTATCAAAACCATTGAAAACGTAATACATGATCAAGATTCTTAAGAGTTTCATGGAGGTAATTCATTGTAAACATGTAATAAGTAGTCATTGTTCAAAACCCAATCATTTAGGCATTTCATCAAACACATGGGGGTCATGAAGTAAAGAATGGGAATGGTTTAACATGTAGTACTGACATAATTGAAATTCTAAAACTATAGGTTAAGGATTTGACATGAAAACAAATCACTAATCAAATGTGTTATGAACAATTCCAAAGAAAATAACTTGTAAACATGATACATACATATGTATAATCAAAATTTATAAAGTTTCATGGATATAATTCACAATAACATGTACAGATCATACTTTTTAAACTTGAAAATGGATTCTTGGACTCCATGGGTGGAAAGGACCCATGGATGAACATCTAACATACCTTGCTTAAAGAATTCGTGAAAGTTCTTGGTGGGTTTCTTGAGAATCGACCTTGAATGTTGAAGAGCTAGGGTTTGTTCTTGAGAGAGGGTTTCTTTAATTTGAGAGAATTGTGAAATAAGATGAAAATAATTCTCTCTTGGTACTTAAATCCAGTGTTTTGGCTGAATTAGGTTAAGGACAAAGACCCAAATGCCTTTGAAAAACCATAACTAAAAGCTAGAAATTTTATGAGCGTGTGTCGCATGATCTAGAGAGTTGGAATAGAGCGTGTGCCGCATGCTACATTGCATGCTACCTTAAGGGTGTAATAGAGCATGCATCGCGGGCTAATCGCGTGCCCTCACTGCTTCTCTTATGAAAATGGCTATAACTTTTTGCTCAGGTATCAGATTAAGGTGAAATTGGTATCGTTCAAAGCTGACTCAATTATCTACAATTTGGTGGGTCATAAGATGCAAAATTCTACGCATATAAAAAGTTATGCATGTTCAAAGTAGAACCTTGTAAAATCGAATACCAAACTTTGGATGAATCAAACGATCTTAGCTTAACTTTTTTCTAAGTGATTCTTATGAACATTTTTCACCTTGAGATCACTTCACACACTAGGATAAAGACCATGACACGTGTATTCAAAATAAATTCATGCAATTAGAGTAAACACACATAAGAACAATCCTTCAAAGTCTAGCACAAAAATATAGGGTGTTACACTGTCATACATAGAGCTAGCCGGACTATAACCGGTAGATGTGCACAGGCACATCAATATAATCATCCTTTGGACTTGACAGGTGTCAATATCATTATCACAACATTCTCTGGCCTTGCTGGGAGTCAATATATCATCACAATATCTTTTGGCCTTGTCAAGTATATAAGCATATCATAAGAATCATCAATATATATATATATAATAGGTGCAAAGACTCAAGCTGTGGATAAAAAGTGTATAAATACATAAGCCCATTTCCTGAAGTGAACTTTGGGACTAAATCATTATGAAATTATAGAAAGCATCAGAATCTCTCACGAACGGAGTAGATAATAGTGTCAAATTATAGGTCAGAATCTTTCTTGGTTAACTCTTTTAAACCTCATTATTAGCCTCTTTTATATATAAGTTATCCACTAAGGCAATTATTAATGTGAGAAAATCTATTTTTAAGATGAAAGTGGGTTTTAACTCTTATTTGGGAAGAATTGTCATAAGATCATATTATAACTAGACTCACGTTATTTACAGATATAATGATCATGGATATACCGAATCTATGCATGCCATACCAGTATCCAAATTAATGAAACCATAAGAATCATGCCACATCTTTCTCCCTCCCATACCAGAGAGAAGTGTATAAGAACTTATATATATATTCACAACTACAACCATATACTTTACAAGGATAAATACTTCTCGGATATTCAACCCAAATCATAGCACGACTCTTGGACCAATAATGAATCCAAAATAATTACAATATCAATCATGGCCTTAGGCCCACATACGTATTCGGAACTTATGTCAGTAATCATGTATATAAATTATCTCACGACTATAAGCGATAGTGTATTCATGAGTCATAACATCTCTATAAGCTATAAAGCATATCTATATTCATCTCACATATAGAAGGAATGTCACTTCTAGTAGATATATCATAACTATAAAGAATATCATATCTATAAGCCAATTATCATATCCAAGAGTAATACCATCTCTAAAGGCCCAATATCACATCATAGAGGAAATAACATCTCTAAAGGCCCAGTATCACATCTAAGAGAAAATAGTATCTCTAAAGGCTCAATATCACGTTTAAGAGGAAATAACATCTCTAAAGGCCCAATATTATGTCTAAGAGAAAATAGCATCTCTAAAGGCCGAATATCATGTCTAAGAGGAAATAACATCTCTAAGGGACCAATATCATGTCTAAGAGGAAATAGCATCTTTAAAGGCACAATATCACTTCCATAGGGAATATCATGGCCATAAGCCTTTAGTCATAATCCGGGGTTAGCTATCACAATTTACCAAGTTGCGAAGTAAACTTATCCTAAAGGCTCAATAGTCTCAAATATACCTAGCATCCGCAACTAAGTTCACAACGGCTAACACAAGTCTCGGCCTAAGTGGGCCAGACGATCCCAGTTCTAATCCTCAATTTCCATATTTCGGCAATCTACCACCAAACTAGTCTAAGATATCTAGTTCAACTTCTAGATGTCAAGTAAGATATAACCAATTCTAAGCTAAGAACTCAGTCTAGAAACATGGGTATTTAAGTTTACTTAAATTACAATTTCAAGATCACTAAACTAGCCCAACAAAGGTTATTCATACTAACCATGATTCCAACACTTAAACCACATTCCAAACCTAGAATGATATTGTATCCATACTAGAAATTAGTCCAATCTAGGGATAAGGCAATAGCGTCCTAAAAGTTTAATAAGTATTACACCTTATGAGTCCAAAACCCTCATCTAATCCCCAAACTTCAATAATTAAGACTAAGTAATTCTACCCATAATCAATCTTAACATTCACATTCACACGCAATATATATATTACACATCATCTTAAAAAGAATAGTAGATAGAAGCCTAGCTCAAATCCATACAACATTCACCAAATTCTCATCTTCACTTCACAATCCCTTAATTCTATCACACTATCAAAATTGTAATCTACTTCTCAATACGAGAGTAACGATATCCTTATTGGACCATTGTGCTTCAGATCCAAAAACAACACAAAAAACTCCAAGTAGATCCCACTTACAAAAATCACGTTTCTGAGGTCAACCCAATCTCCATACATGATCAAGGAAGCACAAACCTGAAGAAATAGGTGAAAACCAAACTAATTTAGGACTAAAATCAAGCCCTCACGTTATTTGGGGTTTTTGGTCAAGAACTAAAAAATTCATCAAGAAAGTGATGAAATCTTACATTAATCCAGATGATAATCAAGATAATAGATGTTTAGCAAGCTCCCAAGTCACCCACAAGATTCAGTTTTGAGTGATCATACCCTTTTAGGGTTCTAGGTTCTCAAGGATGAAGAGGAAATGACCTAAATATGGCTAAATAGGTCATTTTATACCGAAACCAGGTATGGAGATGTTGCTGTTGCAGTCTAGGGATGGAAATTGCACTAGGGCGATCATAATACCCCTTGTGTGATCGTAGTATTTGCCTATGAATCCGATATTAGTAAAGTCAAAAACTTGTTTTGGACCTTCGGAACTCATTCGAAACCCTATGAACATGATCCAATAGTGAAATTTAAGTGTAAACCACATTTCAGATCCAATGGAATCATCAAAACTTTCATGCAAAATCATTTTGGAAAAGTGGGGACCACACCTATAGTTTTATTTTTCATAAAATTTTGCTCAATAGCCGAAAATAAGTCCAGAAGTCTTGGGACCTAAACCAAGGGTCCCCCTAGCCTAAAATCGATGTTTTGAATGTGAAAGAAAAGTTGGATTTTCTATTTGAGGCCGTTCTGATAAAATGTGGATCCCACACCAAAATGATCAATTTTCTAACTTTCTGACGAATAGGTCAAAATGAGCTCGGATGCATTGGGACCCAAATCAAAGGTCTACTTAGCCAAAAATTAGTATTCTAGAGCTGTTGACTCTATCAAAATTTGCATCTGAGATTGTTTTACTAAAGTTTATGCCCAATGGCCATTTGGAACCAACAAAGAATTCTAAATAAGCAATTAGCTTTAAAATCCAAACTAACTACCCGATAACCAAACTGTCAGTCCCAAATGACCTACTCGCAGAAAAAAGAAAAAAGTTGGAAAATGACCTGAGGGGTCATTACAATATCCACAACTAAGAGGACTTTCGTCCTCTGAAGTCAATGGATAGAAAAAATCACAGAAGCTCAAAAGGATGAGGTACTAGGCCTGCATGCTCTGAGCATGACTTCCCAAATAATGTCTACGAAGACAGAAAACTTCCAAGGGATTTTTCCATAGGTATCCCATTTTTAACCAACACTCTCACTTCAATTCCAAATAGAAAAACCTTAACTTCTACTACTAACTACCCTCCAACTAAACCAAAAAGGCTAATCCATGCAAATCTTAACCACAATATATTAATACCATCTCAATACCCACACAAATCAACAAAGGCTTATCCAAGCAAAAACAACCAAGTTACGAGTTATATAACTGACTCCAAATCCAAATATAATATTTATTTACTATTACATACTTGCTATCACTCTAAACCAGAAGGAAAATTATCTGAGTCTTGTCCGTATAATCTAATCATAGAGAACTCGAAGAACTAAAGATGATCCACTGAAAGACCATATAAAAAACATGAGAATAAGCCCATAAGGTGCTATCTAGGTATATAAATGGAAGAAATCAAGGAATGCAATCTATGCCAATGATATAGCTAGTTTGGATGGTGATCAAAACTGAAATCCATAAGATTAATGCATAGCTACTCATCACCGAACATTCTACTCCAGTATGTCCCATCAATCGAGAATGAAGCCATACTGAATAAAATCAAGTATATTACTCCATTAAGTATATCATCAAAAATTCCCAAAGAAAACTAAGGACCTGAGGTCGAAATTAAAGGAACCAATACCGGGTCCCTGGGACATCATATGACACTATTCAATTATAATCCATCCAAAATTGAGAAAATCAAATAGGTAACCACGGAGTAAGCTCGATCAGCCTATAAATGAAATTCAAACTGAGGTGAATTTGAAACTAAATATTGCACTCTGCTCCAAACTTGAAACTGAAATCTCTACACTGAGGCCAAATCGCTCGATCTTTAACTACCCAAACTAAATCTGAAGATTGATAGACATTTATAATCTAAATTTATCATCACTTATGAATCTTCATTCCAAGATATCTCGTCAAAACTAACCCAACAAGTCGATACAATGCCAACTACTCAAATCGTCCTTAGCATCCAAATCTAACATATCCAAGCTAAATCATACCAAGCCATAATCAAGACATAGCTTAAGAATAGAATCACCATAGGGATAAACCATCGATTGAAATATAACAACCAACTCAATATCACCTAGAGGGCGCATACTATAGCCATAGATAGAAACCATCTAGAAGGATAAATAGCTGGCTGAGAAATACAAATAACACACTCCATGTCTGCTAGTGGGCATGAACTATCCAAACATGCACAAAAACTCATAAAGGACAGAAACCACACTAGTAGTGGCAAAACTCCAGTAATTCAGATAAATACAACTTTTAACCGATAACTAATCAATCCAATACTCCATCTCGACAAGAATAGACATAGATACCTATCAACAAGGTGAAATACTCCACCAAGCCTCATTAGGATGATCAAACTCTGAAATAGGGATTTTGTAAATCCACCCAAGTATGTAATGCCCTGAGTCTATAGCTCGAACACTACATGGTGCTCATAATCTCGAAGGACCACAAGCTAACCCATGACTGGTAACTGCTACAATAACTGAATAATAATACTCTAAATATGTAGAAAGTAGGTGAAAAATTAGCCGTAAGGTTCATATCTAAGATAATTACTATTTACGGTATCATAATACCAAAACTAAAATCTGAACAATTATCTGAAAATACTCTAGTCTGAAAAGCCACTAAACTGTCTGAACTGTGGAGTTGATGGGAGAATCCCCCAACTAACTTCGACTACTGAAAATGAACTAAGATGCTGAAAATAATTGTGTGCTCGATTTATGAGGACTCACCACCAACTCTATATGCTGAGAATCTGAACTGGTGAGGGTGCTTAGGAGCCCGTGCATCTGAACCTATGATATAAGACATCATAGCGTAAAAGAAAGGTATGCATCAGTACTTTGAATGTACTAGTATGCTCAGTGAGGTAGGCTGAAATGCATGGGTTCATATGCATGAATAATACTAACTGAATATAATGTGTTTGACTGAATAAGAGTATATGCGTGAATATGTAAACTGTACTGAGACCATAATAACACTAAATACTAAATCTAAATGTTGATTAACTGATATTTGATATACTGATACTGAATTACTAGTAACTAAATGACTGTATCTGACAGTCTTGATTTTGTGGAACTATACATAGTCCCATACTGAGCTGAGTGATTATGTCTGACAGTCCTGAATATATGAACTAAACTGAGTTTCATACCGAGATTGAATATGAAACAAAGACTATGGGAAATAATCATCTAACCGATATGTCTCTTCTCTACTGATTTGGGGTCCAACCTGTAAGCCAGTTGGAAGGGTATCCATATCGTGCCACGGGTAGAGACAAGCTGTAAGTTAACCCTTCTCTGATAGGAAGCTCTTTTGTCAACCCTTGCTGGTAGGAAAACTTAAATGAGATATATATCAACCTTAGTCTTGCAGGAAAATATCTCAACCTATACTGGAAATGTAGTTCTAGAATGCAAGGATTGCTTCTAAGGACCACACCCTCTACTAGAAGGTAAGCCCCCATCCTTGGGTTCACTCGGTGCTGAATCCTACTCCCAACTGAATGAACACTGAACATATTTACTAGTTCATACTAGGATTGACTGAACTATCACTGATTGTACTATTTAACAGAACTAAATTAATTTAACTATAATGAGTTGGACTGATTCTTAGTTCACTGTGTTTTCCTAAGTTCTGTAAGTGACTAAATTCTACTGATTGATCCATGACATATTCTACTCTGTGACTAACCATATATCTAGATAAGCATCTAAATTTTCAGGTATTAAATACCCCCAGGACTCAATAACATGAACTTAAAAGACATGGCATAATCTTGAGACATGGTAACTAACTACTTAGTCACCATTCATTCATTTGGGCATTCAAGCAAACACTTGCATGACATGAACTTGCATACATGTTAACAAGATATAATTTCACTATTCAACTCATATTGACAATTCATCAAACACTTGTGGGGTATAATATAAGCACATAATATTAAAATAACATGTAGGGATAATGATTCAATTCCAATTACACATTTCCAAGAGTTTCAACATGAACTCACATGATAAAGCATACATATCAACTAACTCTACATGAATCTTGTAATAAATCATGACATAGAAACCTAATTAAGTAATAATCATGAATACACTTTAATTCTAAATCATGGAAAATCATGAAATCACTCGATATGATCTTTAAAAGAGTTTCTTGGACTCCAAGGATGGAAGGAACCCTTGGATGAACCCTTCACATACCTTAGTTGGTGAATTCTGGAAAATTAATGATGGAATCTTGAGCCTTGAATTTGAATTTAATTCACCTAGGGTTTTTGTTCTTGAGCAATTTGTGAAAAAATGAATATACTTTGCTAAAAGAGGGTTATACTTTGTGTTATGGAGGCTGAAGGATGTGAAAAAAAAAATTAATTAACCCTAAAGATGTGACTTTTTAAAAACTTTAAATTGAACCATCAACGTGCAGGCCGACGCGCCGCATTGTTTGCATTGATACGATAGCCAACGCGCCGCATCGAGTCCATATCGGTTCACTGGAATTGGACGTTGGGAGATGGGGAAAATTTTTATCAACTTATAGTCAATGTGACGCATCAGGATCACATTGATTCACTGGTTTAGGATTCCAAAGGTGCTTCAAATGAAGTTCGAAAAATCTAAAACTTTTCTAGGAACACCTATTGATATTCTTGATCATGAATTAACTCAAATATCAATATTTAATGGACATAAAGGTTGCAAAATAAGATTGCCAAATTTTGAAGGCTAAAATAAAACTAAGTTTGAATACTTAGCTAGAATTTTCTAAGTCAGGGACCCCTCTTAACAAGCTTAAAGGACTGAATTAATCTAATAATTTTGTGGGGTCTTACATTATCTCCCCTTTAGGAACATTCATCCTTAAACGAGACTGACTAAGCTGAGATTACTGGTAGACTAAACTTACTTACTAGACATGAATAGCCTAAACATCATTATATGACTGACATTTCTGACATACTAAATTTCATACTGAACATGCATATCTGATGTATGAGTACATGACTGAGTTGATTCATGAATGCATGATTGGGATTACTGATAAGATGAGTTTCTCATATTGAACATGCATATCTGATGCATGAATACATGACTGAACTAACTCATGAACATGTGAATGAATATGCAATGGTAACTGATACCAAGTTTGTAATGGAAAATCTGAGCATGAAATTGAATAAGCTTAAGGAAAAACTATTACTTAAGCTAAAAAATACTGATGAACACAAGATTATTTTTGGAGTACACATTAACGGGAACATGAGAACATGACTGAGACTGGAACATGATACATGAACTGAATAAGGTGAGCTAAACTGATCCCTCTTGAATATGTGGCTTACGGCTGAGATTGGAACTTGAGTGTCAACTTATGAGTACCCACTACTCCAAATTTGATTCATTACGTAAAGAAAGCTTAGAGGTTTAGGACATAAAAGCTCGGGGTTATAGTGCATACCCCCCATGGGATATTACATCCCCTAAAGAATAATGACTTTGCTAAGATACTAAGAAAAATTGGGGCGATGTACAACTGAACTAAATCGTGACTGAATATCTTAGGCCTGAAACTGAGACATGATACATAAACTAATCTGAACATTCAATTACCTGGTTGGTCCATCTTAGAATAGTTATAATCATGAAACTTTTTATAGTTTGACTAGATGGAAAACCAGACCACATGAATTTATCTGTTTGACTGCTAAACTGAATTACTGGCTTTACGTTCTAACTCATACTAAAAACTTATTCTCAATTGGAGTTTTTCTCTGACACTTTTTTTATTTAGTTGCCAACAACTTTAGGGAGCAAGGAAAGCTTGGAATTTTCTAAATAAGACATCACAGTGTGGCTAGAATTCTGTAATATGAGGCGATACCGATGAATCATCATCTAAGATAGAGTGACTAAGACTTATGCACTGTAACTCTAAATTTTCAAGATTAGACATATCCCTTGAAGACTCTCTCCTTCTTTTTAAGTTTTTGTTCTTAAATCTATTGAGCATGGACCATAATCCTAGATATGTCCATCTCTGTAATCAACATCCTAGTCCTGCACTCCTTAACCACTCTAACCGATACCCCTGACATAAACTTACTCATTCGGGATCTGCTGTCTACCACCATATAATGAGCATATCTACCTAATTGAGTAAACTTCAGAGAATACTCTTTCACACTCATACTGCCTTGCCCGAGACTGATGAACTATAACACCTTGGCTTCTTTTATCTCAAAGGGGAAGAATCTATCTAAAGAGGTCATAGAAAACTTATCTCATTCTATGGGCTCTGCATTTGTACCCATAACTACCTTCTACTGTTTAAACAACGTATGGGATATATTTTGTAGCGGATAGGCGGCTAACTCAGCATTATCACTGGAAGTCACTCCCATGATATATGTGACTTTCTGAACCTGATCGAGAAACTCCTATGTATCCTCTTCAGACATCAAACCTGAGAATAAGGAAGGATTCATTAGGGTAAAGTCCTAAATCTTGGCTACAGCAGTATTGGCAATTGGGTTGGCCAGAACAATAGCTGGCCGTTTATGCTGAATTACAATTAAATTGGCTAGAGTAGTCAATGCAGCCCTAAATTTTACATAATAGACATGCTCGTCCAGGGGATCTGCCTGAACGGGCTGAGGTGCTAACTGATTTTTGGTCTATATTTTGTTATCCTTTTAGGAGGTATGTTCTGTAAGCAAAAGGAAAAAGTAGATTACACTGAGAGTTTTACTGGAGACCCTATTTTGACTTTGCCTGATGGTTTTGTGGTGTACTATAATGCTTCGAGAGTTGGGTTGGGTTGTGTATTGATGCAGAAGGGTAAGGTGATAGCTTATGCTTCTAGATAGTTGAACCCCCATGAGAAAAATTACCCCACCCATGACCTTGAGTTGGCTGCTATTGTGTTTGCTTTGAAAATCTGGAGATACTATTTGTATGGTGTCCATGTTGATGTTTTCACTGATCATAAGAGTCTGCAGTATGTGTTTACCCAGAGAGAATTAAATCTTAGGCAGAGACGATGGTTAGAATTATTAAAGGACTATGATATGAGTGTGTTTTACCATCCAGGCAAGGCTAATATTGTGGTGGATGGCCTAAGTAGAGTGTCCATGGGCAGTGTTTTGCATATGGTAGAAGGTAAGAAAGAGTTGGCTCATGATGTACATTATTTAGCTAGATTGGGAGTTAGGTTGTTTGACTCTGCTGAAGGTAGTATAGGGGTTTAGAGTAGTTCCGAATCCTTCTTGGTTTTGGAAGTGAAGGAAAAGCAATACTTAGGTGCTAGTTTGGTCAAACTGAAGGAGTCAGTCAAGGACCAAAAAGTAGAGGTTTTCTCTAAGGGGGAGATGGTGTATTGAGATTGCAGGGTAGATTGTGTGTCCCGAATGTTGATGATCTGAGACAGAGGATTATGACTGATGCACATGGGGCGCGATATTCTATTCATCCTAGTGCCACCAAGATGTACCGACACTTGTGGGAAATCTATTGGTGGAGTGGCATGAAGAAAGATATAGCAGCGTTTGTAGCTAAGCGTGCAATATGCCAACAGGTTAAGTTTGAACACCAAAGACCAGGTGGTATGATGCAAGAGTTTAGTATTCCCACCTGGAAATAGGAAGAGATAAATATGGACTTCGTGATTGGTTTACCTCCTTCTCGATGCCATCATGATTCCATTTGGGTTGTGGTTGATAGGTTTACTAAGTCTGCTTATTTTTTTCCTGTTCATACTTCATATACTACTGAGGATTATGCTAGATTGTATATTCGATAGCTAGTCAGACTGCATGGAGTTCCCTTGTCTATCATTTCGAATAGGGGTACTCAGTTCACTTTGCAATTTTGGAAAGCTTTTCAGAAGGGTCTTGGTACCCAAGTGTTTTTGAGTTTTGCTTTTCATCCACAGAACGATGGTCAGGCTGAGCAGACCATCCTGATCTTAGAGGATGTGTTAAGAGCTTGTGCACTTGACTTTAAGGAAAGTTTGGATGAATACTTACCGTTGATAGAGTTTGCTTACAAGAATAGTTTCCACTCTAGTATTGGCATGGCTCCGTTTAAAGCCTTATATGGGAGGAAGTGTAGATCACCCATAGGTTGGTTCGAGGTGGGTGAAGTGGCTGTGAGTGGTCCTGATTCGGTATTTGAGGCTATGGAAACAGTTAAGTTGATTAGGGAAAGGTTAAAAACTGCCCAGAGTCGCCAGAAGTCATATGCGGATGTTAGAAGGAGAGAACTTGAGTTTGAAGTTGGTAACCTAGTGTATCTAAAAATGTCACCCATGAGGGGGTGAAGAGATTCGGAAAGAACAGAAAGCTTAGTCCCCATTATGTTGGTCCTTACAAAATTCTTAGCCGTGTAGGAAAGGTAGCTTATGATGTCGAGTTGCCTTCTGAGTTATCCTCTGTTCATCCAATATTCTATGTCTCCATGCTTAGAAAGCATATTAGCAATGTTGTGGTAGTGGATTCCTCTGTGAGTGCTGACATTCAAGAAAATCTTTCTTTTGATAAGATTCGTTTTGAGATTCTTGATTTCAGTGTCCGAAGACTAAGGAACAAAGAAGTTCCCTTGGTCAAGGTGTTATGGCAAAATCAATCTATTGAGGGGTGCAACTTTGGAAACTGAGGCGGATATGCAATCAAAGTACCCATATCTATTTTCCGCGAACTCTGATTGAGCCAAAGGTACCGTTCTTTCCTAAATCATGCACTTTTGATAAAAGTTGCAGCAGTTCATCTGTCATTTATTATGTGTTCAGCTGTAGTTTCTTGAATTTATGCATTCTATGTTGCATTCGGAGTGAGAAACGATGTGGTGATGAGTCTAACGAATTGATTCTCTTTGCATGTCTAGCATCATTCGAGGATGAATATTTCCAAGGGTGGGATGATGTAATACCCCAGGAAATTTTGCATTGAAATTTTGTGCGTAAACGTGTTGGGTTCTATCTTCTAGAATAAATTATAAATTTTTCATGTGGAATGTCTTAGATTATGACCCACCATTGCGTAGAGTATCAAATAATATTTCCAACGATATGTGGATCATCCAAACTAGACACCCGAGCGACGAGTTATGAACATTCTGATCGAACCGTGAATAGTAGGGAACAGTAAAACGTGCAGGAAAAAGTACTGAGGCCTAACGTATTTTTTCTCCAACTTTAAAAGATCATAGCTCCTTGTACATAATTATCTAAGTGATCTACTATATATCAATGGAAAGCTCTCTGAGTCCTCTTTCTAATGAAATTGGTTTCATCAAATTTTTCTATCGGAGCAAAAATTTATGGTTGATCTACTTCAACCTATCAAAAGTGAATTTTTGGGTCAACTTCAAACGATCATAAATCCTCGTACATAATGATGTGGGTGATATACTATATATCAATGGAAAGATATGAAAGTTCTCTTTCTAATAAAATTGGTTTCATCGAATTTGGATATTGGAGAAAAACGTCATGGTTGATCTACTTTAGACTATTAAAACTATCCACCAAAGGACAGATTCGAGAATTTTTTGATATTTAGGGGCATTTTGGTCATTCCCCCTTACCCAAAATCCGTCCAAACCCTATATTAAACCTATTAGAAGCATTATATGTTATATTTCATCTAATTCCCTCAAAAAGAAAACCCTAAGCTCCTACATCGAACTTCAAGAACATCCAAAGTTCACCATTAATTCTACAAATTTATTCAAGATTCCAAGTTCCTAGTTCAAGAACTTCAAGAACCTCTAAAGTTCACCATTAATTCTATAAATTTATTCAGGATTCCAAGTTCCTAGTTCAATAACTCCAAGAACCATCATACCAAGGCACGATTAACATCTCAAAAATGAGTATCGATCTAAAGTTCATCATTCAAGGTATGTGGGGGTTTTCAACAAGAACTCTCTTTCATTCTTGTGCCCAAAAGTAATTTTCTTTACAAAGGCATAATTTTTATTTGATTTTTACAAATTTGAAGTATGAACCCATATCTTATGATGATTATTATGAAATCTTGATATTTATGATTTTGAAAGATGAATTTACATGTGTGGAGATATAAAGCATGATTCTTAAAAGATATTTATCATGATTTTGATATTTGGGTCGTGAATCCCCATTGAAAATTGTGTTTTTTTGAGAAAGTGTGTGCTATAAGCACGTTGATGTTGAATATTTGAGATATTTTGAATGATTTGACCTTTTGGTCTTAATGGAGTTATTTTGAACTCGAGTGTAAAAGAAATCCACAACGTGGTTTATTTTTATAGATGGGAAGCATGATGGCTCCCGATGTATATTTATATATTACTGAAATTATTTTGTTGTGGATTGTCTTTCAAATGATCTATGCTAAGTCTGGGAGAAATCTTTAGCACCGAGTGGGAGGTATAAAGCGACCTTACTTTCCTAGAACTACGTGCCCCTGTAGGAGTAAGTCTAAGTCTGATTTATATAGTGATCACTAGTTTGTATGGATTTGATATCGATAGTCCTACTCCGATGGCAAGGATAGGACAGCTCTCCCCAACGTGGGTTGTACGTCTTAAAGAACTAAAAGTGATTGACAAATTATATGATGACTCACATGTGTTATTATGCTTATTTCATCCTCTCATGATTATGATGATTTTCTTTAGGCTATGTGAGTCTTTCTTACATCCTACATATTTATTTTAAATATTTATGATGATGATGTTTATAAAACTGCATACACCCCTATATACTCGGTTCCTTTCCATGGTATTGACCCACATCTTCGGATGTGGGCTATATTTTTTAAGAATGTAGGTTTAGGTGCTCAATTCCAGGTTCGACAGTGATTCTTTAGGCACGCTGTTCTACATCCTCTATAATGGTGATTCCTCATGTTCCGAGGATGTGATATCTGATATTGGTTTCACAAAATTATTTACATTTGATAACTGAGTATGAGTCAGTTGGGGCATGTCTCAATGACTAGCTGGTTTTATTGATTTTCTTAGAGGCTTGTCAGACTAGTATAAATATTGGGAGTTGACTAATAATTCGTATTTTGTTATCTTTATGAAATCTTTTATTCTTGGATGATGATTACTCTGTTGATATTTGAGGGTTATTTAAAGAAACCTCATTGATTTGTAATGAACTAAATGAAAATGGCTCAAAGGGTTAGCTTGGGGCTACTCGTAGCTTCAAGCACTGTGTGACGCTCTAGGACCCATTTTCTGAGGCGTTACAGACTTGGTATCAGAGCCAAAGGTTTTAAGGTGTCCTAGGGAGTCTGACAAGCCACGTTAAGTAGAGTCTTGATCATCGATGTGTAGCGCACCACATCTATGAGCAAGAGGATACAAGACGTTTTAGGAAAAAGTGTGATTGTTTCTTTCAGAAGTCTATCGTGCTTAAAGTGTCTCTCTCTACTATTGATTCATGATTTTGTCTTTCAGAAATATGCCTCCACATCGAGCGAGAAAAAATAATGATGGTCAGCAACCTCAACCTGCTGACCCATTGAATGAAAATATATTTTCTGATGTCTTTTTGGATGATCTCCCAGGGATACCGCCTGATAGAGAGATAGAGTTTGGGATTGATCTTCTTCCTAATACTCTGCTCATTTTTATTCCTCCTTACCGTATGGCCCCTGCAGAACTTAAGGAGTTGAAAGAAAAACTCAAAGATCTACTAGATAAGGGTTTCATAAGGCCCAGTGTTTCTCCTTGGGGTGCTCCTGTGTTGTTTGTGAGAAAGAAAGATGGCTCTTTGAGTATGTACTTTGATTACCGCCAACTGAATAAAGTCACCATAAAAAATAAGTACCCCCTCCCAAGAATAGATGATTTGTTTGACCAATTGCAAGGTGCAAGTTATTTCTCAAAGATAGACGTTCGTTTCGGCTGTCATCAACTCAAAGTTAGGGAGTGTGACATCCCAAAAACCATTTTTCAAACTCGTTATGGCCATTTTGAGTTTCTTGTTATGTCTTTCGGGTTAACTAATGCCCCAGCAGCTTTTATGGACCTCATGAATCGAGTGTTCAGACCATATCTAGATATGTTTGTCATAGTGTTCATTGATGATATACTTGTGTACTCCTGTAGTATGGATGAACATTTTGATCATCTCTGAACTGTCTTGCAAACCCTTATAGATCACAAGTTGTTTGCCAAGTTCAGTAAGTGTGAGTTTTGGCTAAGGTCAGTTGGTTTTTTTGGTCATATCATTTCTTTCGAGGGTATTAGAGTGATCCCCAAAAGATCCAAGCTGTTAGAAATTAACCTAAACCTATTTCTTCGACTGAAAGCCAAAGTTTCTTAGGTTTAGCTAGCTATTACCATTGTTTTGTTGAGTGTTTCTCCTCTATAGCGTCTCCTATGACTCGGTTGACCCAAAAGAAAGTAAAGTTCTTATAGTCTGAACCTTGTGAGAAAAGTTTTCGGGAGTGGAAGAGTCGACTCACTTCAGCCCCTATTTTGACTTTGCCTGATGGTGTTGATGGTTTTGTGGTGTACTGTGATGCTTCGAGAGTTGGGTTGGGTTGTGTATTGATGCAGAAGGGTAAGGTGATATCTTATGCTTCTAGACAGTTGAAACTCCATGAGAAAAATTACCCCACCCATGCCCTTGAGTTGTCTGTTGTTGTGTTTTCTTTGAAAATTTAGAGACACTATTTGTATGGTGTCTATGTTGATGTTTTCACTGATCATAAGAGTCTGCAGTATGTGTTTACTAGAATTGAATCTTAGGCAGAGACGATGGTTAGAATTGTTAAAGGACTATGATATGAGTGTGTTGTACCATCCAAGCAAGGCCAATGGCTCTATATTTCTCGGTATTTTCTCTAGTTCATGTGGCTAACATTCACTGGGTCCCTTTGAACATAGGGAGTTGAATATATATAGCTTGTGGGTGCCAATTTAGGACGATCAAGCTACACAGTCCAGTTTAAGGTGGTAAAGATTATGCTAAGCCCTGATCTCTTTCCTAGCATATGATATATATATATATATGTATTGCTTATGGTGTTGTGCACTAGTTTTAATTTTTTCTAAATTATAGTTTATGACATTATTTTATCCTATATCCCTGAGATACATGCTAGCACTTCAACTGCTGATCGTTATTGCATCTCCATGCAATGCAGGAACTAGCCATACTTCCACTTATTTTACATAGTGGCTAGCTGATTGGGGATAACTCATGGGTCAAACTAAAGTGGAGAGCTTCCATCTTTCAGAAGATCCCATTTTATGCTTTGGATTTTCTTATGTATTGGCTCTTTCTTTTGGATTTGTTTTTAGCTATGGTCGGGGGCACATCTCGACTAGACTATCTTTTGTTTTATTAGAGGCTTTGTTGGTTATTAGTTGGTGGTTGTATATTGATCTACCATAGATTATTTGAGCCTTCTTATGGATTACGCTAAGGGGGTGGTCTACAGTCCTTGGTGGACTTGAGATGGTCATCATAACTAGGCCCTGGTTTGGGTTGTGAAAATATTGGTATTAGAGCCTAGGATTTTTGTCAATTAGGTATCCATAAATCCTTGTAAAATATATCCTCTTTATGGGTGTGTAGTATGCCATACTTATAAGGGAGAGGCTATGAGACATTTAGGAATATTTCCCTTTTTTGTTGTCTTATTTTTTTGCTTAGAGTCTAAGGACTTGGATTCTCCAACTCCCATTTATTCACCTTTCAGATCATGGATACCAGACTATCTGAAGCTCATGAAAACTCATTTGTCCCACTAGAGGACAATGTGGGTAGATCTCGTCTAACATATAGGGTACAGACCTAATCAAGGGTTGCTATTTTTGATTTCCCCTATGAAGTTCCAACTATCTCCACTAATCTTTCTCTAATTGGTTGCACTTGTACTCATCTACCTTAGAGAAATATTACTAATGCTGAATTCCTCCAATCTTTATTAACCCAATTAGAGACAATTTTGTCACACCAAATAGGTTCTGCTTGTATTAGTGGGAGTTCGCCTGAGGCCACTAGAGTTGACCAGTGTATGAGTTTGAGCCCTCCAACTTTCACTGGTACTAGAGCTGAGAAGGATCCTCAAGGTTTTATAGATGAGATGAAGAAGATCTTTTAGGTTATGCATGCAACTGATGTAGAGTGTGTAGAATTCACTGCTTATTAGTTAAAAGATACAGCGTACCAATGGTATGAAGAATGGGAGTAGCTTAGGGGTGATGATGCCAAGTCCTCGTTGTGGGATGATTTTTTTAGCACCTTTCCATATCACTTCTTTCCTCAATAGTTGAGGGAGCCAAAGACTGAGGAGTTTGTAAATTTGAAGCAAGACAGGATAATGGTAAAGGAATATTCTTTCAAATCTACTAGTTGTCATGATATGCTCCTAAGATAGTTTCTAGCATGAGGGATAGAATGATGAAATTTGCCTCTGATTTGTTTGGAGAATTGATTTTCTAGACCAAGGCTACCCTATTGAACGAGGATATAGATATTTCTCGACTGGTGGTGTATATGTAATAGGTTGAAGAGAAAAAAAAAAGTAAGTAGAAGTGGGGGAGAGGCAGAGTAAGAAGTTTTAATATTCAAATCAGGGTGGAGGTTAGCAATAGAGTGTAGAGATGGTGGAAAGTGGTCTAAGAAGAAGTAGGGCAACTCTGGTTCCTATTCAACAACTATGAAGCCACTTGGAGATCATCATTTTTAAAGTAGTGATGGTTCAAGGGCACAGGGTGCCCAATCTCAAACCAATAGGTCCCAGTTCTCTTATTGATCCTCCTGTAGACTTTTTGGTTGGTTGCATCATGGTTTTTATGACGAGGGGAGGAGTCAGTATTTTAATTATTGCTAGCCGGGATATATGTTAAAGAATTGCCTTGGGTGCAAGATCGTTACAGGGGCTAATAAGATTCCATTCACTATTTCATTAGCTCCTGCACCAAGGGGTGCCATTTATAGTACCTATACTAGTCAAAAATGCATGTATGCTCTTACTACCCATCAGGATTTTGAGGCATCTCCTAATTTTATCAATGGTATGTTAATGTGCATTACTACTTGATTCGGGGTCTACCCATTCTTATGTGACCTTATTTATGGTTTTGTATTTTTATTTTGGTCCCGAGTGTATTTCAGACCCTATTTTTGTTTCTACCCCAGTAGGTGACTTGGTGGTTTCTAAAAGGGCCAATAGGAGTTGTATAGTATCTATTAGTGATAGGGAAACTTTGGTGGATTTGATTGAATTAGACATGCTATATTTTTATGTCATCTTGGGGATAGATTGGTAGCATTCATTCTATGCCTCTTTTGACTGTCAGACCCGTAAGGTCATTTTTAAATTCCCTAATGAGCTAATCATCGACTGGGAAGAGAGTTCCCTAGTGCCTATGGGAAGGTTTATATCATATCTTAGAGCCTAGAAATTGATTTTCAAGGAGTGCCTTTATGATCTAGTCTGGGTTAAAGATTCTAACTCAGAGGGTCCTTCTTTATAATCCATTCATGTCTTTTAGGTTGACCAATACTCTGATGACATTTATCGATGTCATGAATCAGGTATTCCATTAGTTTTTGGATTTGTTCATGATTGTGTTTATAGATGCTATTTTGGTATATTCAAAGAGTAAGGTGGATCATGCAAGTAACCATAGTCTTGTGTTGCAAATCCTAAAAGATCAACGACTGTGTGCTATGTTTTTGAAGTGTGAATATTGGTAGAATGTTGTTACTTTTTTGGGTTATGTTGTTTTTAGTGATGGGATTATGGTGGATCCATAAGAATTTATAGTGGTTACAAACCGACCTAGACCCATGACTCTAATTGATATTCAAAGCTTTTTAGGTTTAACTTGTTATTATAGTAGGTTTATGGAGAGCTTCTCATTGATTGCCACACCTTTGACTAAGTTGACTCAGTAGAAGGTGAAGTTTCTATGGTCTAAATTTGTGAGGGGAGTTTTTAGAAGCTAAAATATAAATTGACTTCTTCTTTAGTTTTGACCCTGCACGAGGGTACTGATGGCTTCGTGGTTTATTTTTATGAGCCTCGTATAGGACTTGGTTGTGTGTTAATATAGCATCTCAAGGTGGTAGTATATGCTTCTAGGCAGTTAAAAGTTCATAAAAGGAATTATCTGACTCATGATTTGGAGTTGCTGGCTATGGTGTTCGCATTGAAGATTTGGTGACATTATCTATATGGGGTCCATATTGACATTTATTCAAATCATAAGATCCTGCAATATGTATTCACCAAAAAAGAGTTAAATCTCAGGCAAAGAAAATGACTTGAGTTAATCAAGGACTATGACATGGGTCTCCACTATGACCCAGGTAAGGCTAATGAGGCTGCTGATGCTCTTAGCAGGTTATCTATGGGGAGTTTACCCATATGGATGAAGAGAAGCAGGACTTAATGAAGGATTATCAGTATTTGGCTAATCTTGGAGTTCGTCTCTTAGATTCTGAGGATAGTGGTATGTTTGTGCAAACAGGTATTATGACCTTAAGGAGATTTATTGGTGGAATAACACAAAGAGCGATGTGGCTAATTTTGTTGTTATGTGCATGGTGTGTCAACAAGTGAAGGTATAATACTTGAGGCCCAGTGGGTTTTCATAAGAAATTGAGGTCCATGTGTTGAAGTGGTAAATGATTAATATGGATTTTGTTACCAGTATTCTGTGGTCTTGGAACTAGTTTGATTCTATTTGGGTCGCCGTGGATAGGATGACTAAGTCTGCTTATTTTTTGCTTGTAAGGACTAATTATTTTGGCTGAGGACTATGCAAATTTATTTATTTAGGAGATCGTGGAGTTGCATGGTGCTCTAATTTTCATTATTTCTATTGTGGTACTCATTTCTCATCTCATTTTTGGCAGTCATTCCAGTGAGGTTTGGGGACTAAGGTCAACCTTAGCGCCACTTTCCACCTATAGACGAATGGACAAGCAATAAGGACTATTCAAACTTTGGAAGATATTCTTTGAGCTTGTGTAATTTACTTTGGTGATATTTGGGTTAACCATTTGACTCTTGTAGATTTTCATACAATAATAACTATTACTCTAGCATTGGTATGGCCCCGTTTGAGGCGTTGTATGGTAGGAGGTGTAGATCTCTTATTAGATGATTTAAAGTTGGTAAGAAAAGGTTTTTCGATGCTGATTTAGTTCATCAAGCTATGGAGAAGGTGAAGGTAATTCGGGATAGGCTTAAGACTACCTAGAGTTGCAAAAAGTCCTATGCGGATATGAGGCAAAAAGAGTTGAAGTTTGATGTGGGTGATTGGGAGTTCTTGAAGGTATCTCCCATAAATAGAGTGATGTAATTTTGAAAGAAGGAGAAGCTCAATCGCCATTATGTTGGCCCCTATTTTATTTTGAGGAAAGTGGGGAATGTTACCTATGAGCTAGAATTTCCTTCAAGTTTGGGTTTTATTCACCCTGTGTTTATGTGTCTATGTTGGAAAGGTCCATGGATGATCCTTCTTTGGTGGTGCCTATTGAGAGTGTTGGTATAGAAGATTCCCTATCATACGAGGAGGTCCTGATGGAGATCTTGGATAGACAAGT